>NC_133372.1:28610519-28723972 GCF_049309525.1 Garra rufa
GCGGATGACGTATATCTAGTCGAATTGCACTGTAGGGGGCGAGAACGAGTCTTCAACTTCTGTGAAATTACCACATCAAATGAGACGTGCAAAGTCTGCAAATATGGATGCAGTTATGAAGCCGCTTCAGGGCAGGTGCGTTCTTAGACCCGTTTTACTGGGGCACGCACCCCAGTGAAAATCTGCTGTGCCCCAGTAAAATCTCAAATTTGAGTTATAATTTACTTTGATAATCCCGAAATAAAGACATTAAACTATATGCAACAACTGAATTGACGCTTCTAAAAGCAACGCAGTTTAATCGAAGACTATGCACGCAGATAGGCTATTCTTTCCCGTGCGCGTCTCTGTGTATTTAACGGCAACGTGCACGTTGTGCAGCCTTTTGCGCAGAAGTACTTGGTTACACAAGTTTGTATAGGTAATTATGTTGTAAATGCAATTGCCAAGCAGTTTGTAATGCATTTTGGAAACAGGAGATGAGCGCCTGGTCTAATGCGCTACCTGGCCCGTTCTCGAAGACTTACTTTTAGTCATTATTTGGGTAGCACGCATATTCTGAATGCCTTCATCAGAATTCAAATTAACCATTTTAATCTAGATTAATCTAGATTAATTCCAAGATTTAATCTAGATTAATCTAGATTAAAAAAATTAATCTATGCCCACCCCTAGTTATTTATCTTATTTACACGAAGGCATGTAATTTCTGTCTCTACATGGTCGCGCGTTTACAATGTCTCCTCCACGAAAACACGGACTGGATCGTGGACTCCATTCATAAAAACAGAATTTACTATAGACCTTTTTCCTGAGTAAACGATGAGCGCCGCCATTACGAATTCTACCGTCAGATTGAATGCTTTTCTGTTCCGGTTTCCATAGGAACCCATTCAAATAGCGTCCATCTGTTTTTAATGTAGCTAACGTCCGCTGCTTCGTGTCATCTACACACTCATTAAAGTGAGGCACTGACAAATGACGGTCATTGCGACATTGCCAAGTGATGGCGCTATGGAGCCATGTGCTTTTTAAAAACATTTTAATAGGTTTAACATTAGTTTATTAGCTCGGAATATACCCTAATTTGACTAGAAACAATGCAGACCAGAAATGCAAAGCATTCTTTCAGTTAAGAGTCGGACTTACTTCCGTGTTCAGGAAAAACGTCTATAGCGCGAAATGCCACGTAATTCGTAAATTTTTGGATTAAGTCTGTCCCTTAATTCAAAACGCGATATGGACTAGTGTCTGTGAAAACTGAAATGCAAAAAGACTGTTTCAATATGAATCCTGCATGTTCCGTTTGCCTCTGTATGTATGAATGGCGGAGACACGTTTTTTTTTTTTTTTAATACACGCGTACTGAAGCACTCGTGGAGCTCCTGCTAATTTTTGGCATTTGCATCTCACAGGAACAGATAAACTCAATCTCCAAAGCTGCTGTGAGTGTCACCTTTACCATTTCATTTGAGAAAACATATCATACTGTACACACAGAAACTTCACAGCCACCTGTCAAAATAAAAGTACGGTTTAACATGAAACAGAACAATATTAGTCTTGTATTACTTTTGTACAGTATAATGTAGGTGTTTATATATTCCTATTTAAATAATTGACATAAAACAATATATATGATAAAAAATAAATGTTACAACAATAACGACTTAATTGTAGAAAAAAATACTACTATATTATAATTACTATTATAATAATACTATTATTATTTAAACGTTTTAAACTGAATATAATTTTTCTTCCATGTATTGATTTTAACAGTAAACCTGTTTGTTTGCCAAAAATTAAAAGGGTTTATTTTTCATTTGATGAAAAAAAAAAAAAATGTTTATGCTTTCATTTGATTATCAGAAAAATTAAAACACACAAGAATTTCTAAAAAAAAAAAAAAAGCAAAAGATTGTAGACCCCTATTGTTCAAAATGTTAAAATAGAGAGTTTTGGACTTATTATTTCACTGAAATAAATGTTTTCATTATTACACAAAGTAGGCTAAAGTACCGGGGAAAAAAGTAATGTTTGCTAGCGTCAATTATATCGTCAGTTATATCGTTATCGCAAATTTTGCTATTTATATCGTGATAAAAAAAATTTGACCATATCGCCCTGCCCTAGTGCTTAATCCTGTTCAGAGTTCGGAATTGTCATTATATCTACATAGTGTACACAAAACCAAACTGAACAACTAATTGGTAATGTGACAGCACAAGATGGTACAACAAACAAGTTAAACTGTTGCTAATCACATTTCCGGTTCACAAGACAAGACAAGTTTAATATGCTTAGCACTTTCAATTGTCACTCATGTTAAGCATGTACAATATTCCATGACTAAATTAATACATACTTTTACTAAAGATGTAGAAAGGTAGGTTTTAAAGCATATTTTATAAATTAATTGTATTCTGAAGCACAGTATAAAAAACGTAAATGAACTATTTGAAAAAGAACTGGTGTTAATCAGGTACCTGATTCTAATTCCCTTAATTACTGTATATGACAAACCCTATTTAACTGGCAGCTTTCCTCTAATTTTTACTGAGATTGCAAGATGGCGGGCCGCTCAAAGGTGACTAAAACCCTGTGACGGAAGGTTGTCCAGATGAAGGCCAAAGGGATGATACTTTCAGCCATTGCAAGAGAAACTGGTCATTCTAAATCTGTGATTTATCGAATATTGCAGGTTTACAATGACACCAATTCATTCAAGTTGCCCAAAAAGGCTGGTCAAATGCACGAGAAGACAGGATAATGAATCGGTTCAACACTGCGGCTGGAATTGCTTGCCAGTGCAACGCTGAACAGGGTAAGGATCTGTCTCTGCATGTTTAAGAGAAGTCAGAGTGAAAGTGCTCTCTGCATTGACCAAGACTCTCATCAGCAGAAATAATCAAAAGGCTAAGCTCACTTTCGCTGAGGAACATGTTGTGTGGAGAGAGAAGAACCAGTCCAAAGTTCACTTTAGTGATGAGAGCAGGTTTAATTTGTTTGGTTCTGATGGGAAACATTTTGTTAGGCATCAAAAGAAAGGAAAAGGAAAAGACTTAAGCCCAAGCGCAAAAGAAGTCAGTGAACGCTGGAGGGGGAAATGTCATGGTTTGGGGGATGTCTTCTACATGGCAGGGTGCAAATGTTTTTCACGACCTCCTTCAGCAACATGTAGTTTCTTCCCTGCAAGCATCTCCCAATCAGGCTGCAATTTTCATGCAAGACAATGCCCTATCACACTGCAAAACAGGTTAAGCAGTTCCTTGAAGGTAAGAACATTAAAATAATGAAATGGCCGGCCCAGCGTCCTGATCTAAGCTCAACTGAAAATCCTTGCCGACAAAGTTACCCACTAACTAAGTAACCCACTACAGTTACCAAACTATGGAAGAGAGTGGAGGAAGAGTGGACCAAGATCACACCAGTGCAGTCTGAGAAACTAGTGATGTCCAGTGGCCACAAATATGCTGTAGTCATTCAAAGTAAGGGCCTCTACACTTACTACTCATTTCTGACAGCGGTAACCCACCAAGACTTTAGTTGTAATGTTCTTTCATCCTACAGTGGTTACTGGTCTCTAATTTTGCTCAGTGTTTTCGCCAAAATAAAGGTTTTTGTTGAAACGCATTGGTTATTTTGTGAAACATGTTAGTAGAGCAATGGTATATCTACAGCTAACATTTCTTCATGTTTTGAGCGATGAAGATTAACAATATTCCCCCCCAAAAAATTCCACTAAATCCACCTTTGGTTCCACAAAGAACAATTAAGTCAAAGGTTCTTTAAAGAACCATCTCTTTCCTACCTTTTTATAATCTGAAGAACCTTCTTTTGCCACAAAGAACCTTTTGTAAAACAGAGGTTCTTTATGGAACTATTTAGACAAAAAAAGGCATCGTGAAGCACCTTTATTTTTAAGAGTGTATGTGTATGCAAATATTTGATATTGTATAATGTTAGAATTTGTATACCATTGACATATGCATATTTTTAGAAGGGAAACGTCTAAAAAATTTTGGTCCATTTGATGTAGATCATTTTACTGACTAATTATTTTATGTTATAAGGGTCAATGACGTGGCATGTCAATTCTGGTGTCCAAAGCATATTCATAATATTAAAAATTTATACATTTTTAAATGCATTTCATTAAATGACTCAACTTTCCCCTCTTTAATTACTCTTGTGAGAATTCATTATAAATAATTAATCTTTAAGGAACTATTGAGCTCAAAAGTCCCAAAACGTCATTCCGGGTAACTGTCCCGGCTTAAAATCTGAGTACAAAAATACAATAAAAATGTAAATAATAAAAATAAAAATATTTAAAATCTACTTGGGCATAATTATATTGATGTTTTAAACGATACCTGCTAATATGGTTATAATACTAAGTTTAATTAAATTTTAATGACAGAAAGACTTTTGTCCCCAAATTGTGATTTCTGTAATGTCACTCCTGGATAACAGACACCAATGACCATTTTAGACCATAATGCATTGTGGTATGTCATGTGACATAATATTGTATCAAAAAGAAGACCCTGAATGAGCACCAGAACATGTGCAAAGGTGACTAAGCGTCTCTTAAAATATTGATATTTTGACCTTTTCGGTCACTGATGCACTTTGTAGCAATATCATGTGTCCTTTTGGATAACACTGACAAACTATTTATAATGTTTTTATATGAAAAACTATCTATTTGATCTAAAAGATTACCTTAAAGCGATGATGGCTAAGTTGTAGTTTTCCATAGGTGGTTAAATTAGTGCCTGATTATAAAGAAAAATATTCGTTTTGTCATTCCTGGATAACAACATGTCATTCTTGGATAACAAAAAAACTCTGTTAGCCAGGACATGTCATCCGTTATCCAGAATGACATAGGCATAACAATCTAGTTTTTAATTAACATTTGTAAACTTTTAGGTATAGTTATTATAGTTATATTATTAACATTAACATTATTTACATAATTGTATGTTTTTTGCCGTATTTTTGCTGTCATTCATCTTGATTTCATATGATTCACATTTAATTATCATTGAATTTAACTTTTGTAATGTTAATGGTCAAAATCATGAATAATGTAATCATTATTATTAATATATCCACATTTGGTAATACTTTATAATAACTACACGTTATTAATCATTATTTAAACATCATTAAACAGTTAATTCATCAATAAATTTACGATTTAAAATGCAGCTATAAATTCTTAATGCTTGATTTATAAGCCTACCTACAAGTATGAAATTAAAGTATGGAAATACAATTATTAAACACATTATAGATATGCTTTTAAATCAAGAATAAAGCATTTATAGCTGTATTTATAAACTGCTTATTAATGTCTTTTAATGCGTTATAAATGATGAATTAACTGTTTACTAATGTTTAACTAATGATTAATAGCGTGCCGTTATTATAAAGTGTTACCCATTTTAAAACTTTTGTATAGCTTCTGGTGTTTTAAGGTCAATTCTGTTCTTCCAGATGCCTCTGTCTAATAAAGAGAGGCAGAGACGGTTCAGAGCCAGAATAAACACAGATGCAGAAGCTAGGGCTGAGTATCTTTGAAAATAGAGAGCAAGGTATTATGGTGATGATTCAGTGGAACAATAATGTGTCAGTAACAAGCAAACTTGAAATATTAAAGGAACACTCCACTTTTTTTGGAAATAGGCTCATTCTCCAACTCCCCCCGAGTTAATAAATTGAGTTTTACCGTTTTGAAATCCATTCAGCCGTTCTCCTGTTCTGGCGATATCACATTTAGCATAGCTTAGCATAGATCATTGAATCCTATTAGACCAATAGCATCACGTTCAAAAATGACCAACGAGTTTCGGTATTTGTCCTATTTAAAACTTGACTCTTCTGTAGTTATATCATGTACTAAGACCGGTGGAAATGCAAAGCTTCAATTTTCTAGGCTGATTAGGAACTACACTCCCATTCCGGCGCAATAGTCAAGGAAGTTTGCAGCCGTAATATGGCCGAAGCAGGAGCAGTAATATCACGCAGCACATGTGCAAATGCTAAACTAGCTGGGAATATTTCTGATAATACTCCGCCTGCTTCGGCCATATTACAGCAGCAAACTTCCTTGACTATTACGCCAGAATGGGAGTGTAGTTCCTAATCTTATCAGCCAAGAAACTCGCAGCTTTGCATTTCCACTGGTCTTAGTACACGATATAACTACAGAAGAGTCAAGTTTTAAATACAACAAATATGGAAACTCGTTGGTCATTTTTGAACGCGATGCTATTGGTCTAATAGGATTCAATGATCTATGCTAAGCTATGCTAAAAGTGATATCGCCAGAACAGGAGAACGGCTGAATGGATTTCAAAACGGTAAAAATCAACTTATTAACTCGGGGGGAGTTGGAGAATGAGCCTATTTCCAAAAAAAGTGGAATGTTCCTTTAATCGAAATAGGTTCACACTCATTTGCAATAAGCCTAAATGTTTTAGCGGTGTAATGTGTTATTACACATTATACACTATACCCCTGGCCATTGTTTATGAAGCATTATAATTTTACAGATTTACTGTAATATTTAGAAAATACGATTGTAATGAAATTGGTGTCCCAAAAAGCCTGTTGTACTTTTTTAAATCATTAATAACTGTGAGTTTTGCAACTGTCAAGTGTATCTTACTTTGTTTCAAGTTTGAGTGTTGGAAAGAAAAATTATACTGATGATGGTTTTTATGGTAATCCTGAAAAATATTGCAGAATGTCATTCCGTCTAACAGTATGTCATTCCGGCTAACAATGACACGGGCAATTCATTTAACCCATATTTGTGTGTTAGATTACACAATTCAGTTTTTTGTTGAGTTAATGATAAAACAAGTCTTATTTACTTTATTGGAAAACATTTTTAAACATTTTCCAGGTTTTTTTTTTATTTGGTTCTGAATTTTTGAATTAGCAGCAGCCAAAAATGAGCCTGTGCCTATAAGAAATCCCAAATTGATTATATTAATTGTGATTAAAATGTAGTTTTCTGAGCACTAATTGTTTGTTGAGCTCCAAATATGGAGATCAGTACATTTGTATATGCCAACAATGGTAGAAATGTAATTAATTTAAAAATTCATTACGTTACCCAGGAATGACATTTTCATGAGGAAAAAGATCTGATTCATCAAAAAAAATGGTTAATTACATTCTTGAAATGTGTAAATATCATTGCATTACATACACAACACTGTAATAAGTATAGAAAGTCCTAACATTTAAATTTTTTGCCAGTTTTATTTTTTTTCACATTTTAAATCCTTATCCGTCATTCACCCATAAATCCACAGCCTTTGTCTATACTGTCACTTCACCTTTAAAAAAGAATGGAAATAAAAGGGAAAAATTCTATTACTATGATTGCCAAGACGGTGATAAACCTCAGAGCAGGGTGAAAAAGAAAAAGATATGAAAAGATGAAGAAGGATGATTGTAAGCTGTGACAGGAAGAGTGTATTGATTGGCTTAGTGCGCTCATGGCTTTTAATTTCCCTGACTGGCTTTCCACCCTCAGTCTGTGATGGATGAGAGGAGGCTTCAATCACAATTCACAACCTGATGAGACACGTACGTGCACACACACTGACAACACATAACACATACAAAGAAAAATCCATGCTCTAACACAGTGCATTAAGAACTTTGCCAGAAGTAACTGCAGTGTGCTGACTGCTGATCGAAAGCTACTGCAATTTAACACGATCTCAGGTTGACACGCATCCGCATATGCAAGCGCAGCACAACACGCTATAATATACTGTTACAAGGCCCCTTAATAATAATAATAATAATATCTTGGCCATTTTGATTTATGGACGGTTCTTTATCAATCCAGAACAAACATTTACATATATGAATAACATATGAACCTATGAATAATTAACATATGAATAATTAACAGGCTCATTTCTTGTGGCCTTCTGAAAAGGGTCGAGGTACTTGCATCTCTAACCCTTCCAGTGCTCGCCGGAAAAATTGGGCTGCATGACTTTCAGCATAGCATTCATCAAAACACCTTTTCTGCATTTTAATTTTTTAGAATCAGTGACACATTGGATGAGGTGATCTATCTTGTTCGACGGAGGGAGGCAAAGACACGAAGACATGAATTCTGATGAGTGGCGGGACGGGCTCAGAGGAGGGTGTGTGGATATGCACGGAGTGGCCGAGGTAATTAGAGGTCTTTTAGAGTAATTATTCAGTCATAACAAAGGGGATCTGAGAGGAGATGTTTAGTCCAGACCTCTCGTGTGAAACACTAAGGGACATACACTGACTATAAACCATTACTCTGAAAAAATACGTTTAAAAACTGTAAGATTTTGAGATATTACAATTTAAAATAACTACCTCAGCAAAAACTGAATCTTCAGCAGCTATTATTCCTTTCTTCAGTGTCACATGATCCATCAGAAATCATTCTAATATGCTGATTCGGTGCTCAAGAAACATAATATTTTGCCATATTTTTAAGGTTACTTAAATGAAGAATCGCATCGGCAGAAGTTTTTACTGACACTTTTGATCAATTTAATGCTTCCTCAGTTAATATAAAAGTATTAATGGCATTAAGTTCTGTCATGAAAATCACAATGGGTCATTAATGCGAACTGATAATATTCACAGCATCAGCACAAGTTGACTGGTTCATTTTGCATACGCAGCCAAAGCTTACTACTTTACATGTAAAGGAAATTACCCCCAGGGCATTCAAGGTGTAGGTGACTTTGTTTCTTCAGTAGAACACAAACAAAGATTTTTTTTAAAACTCAAACCGTTGCAGTCTGTCAGTCATATAATGGGATCCACAGCTTTGAGAGTCAAAAAAACATACACAGACAAATCCAAATTAAACCATGCAGATCGTGACGATACATTGAGGTCCTAAGACACGAAACAATCAGTCTGTGCAAGAAACTGAACAGTATTTATATAAATTTTCACCTCTGATTCACCGCAATGTCCAACTGTCCTGAGCGTGTTCACAACAGCCGGCACTTTACGTGTCAACGTAGACGCATGTGCGGAAGCGATCTGTCGCGTGTATACGTCACTCATTGTTTACACAGTGCAGAGAGATGGTGGGTACAACAGCTACTCAAAATGGCAATTACTTGTGCTTATCCTGATTGTTGCGACCGATTAAAAAAATAAAAGATTACGTTTTCTTGTGCGAACTCATCCGGGAGTGTTAACTTTTCACCGACTCCCAACTTTTGAGCCTGATCGACTGAAGTTATGGTTGCTTGCTCTTCGTCATGCGCCGGCTGTTGTGAACGTGCTCAGGACAGTTGGACATTGCGGTGGATCAGAGGTAAAAAATGATATAAATACTGTTCAGTTTCTTGTACAGACCAATTGTTTCATGTGTTAAGACCTCAGTGTAACGTCACAAGCCGCAAGGTTTAATTTGGTTTTGTCTGTGTATGTTTTTTTTGACTCTCAAATCCGTGGGTCCCATTGACTGCCATTATTTGAATGACAGACTGCAACGGTTTGAGTTAAAAATCACCTACATCCATTGTAGTCACCTACATCTTGGATGCTCTGGGGGTAAGCAGGTAAACTAAATTAAACTAAATTTAATTTCCCTTTAAATCGATGGTTAGCATTCACTAGAGCACTTCGCAGCACGCTTTCAGAGTGCCTCTAAACTAGAGATCGACCGATATGGGTTTTTCTATAACCAATGCCGATGTTTAGAGGTCAGTGTCAGCCGATGGCCGATATGTGCTGCCGATTTTTAGGGCCGATATCTTGAAGTTCTCCCCTTTATTTGCAGGCTAAAATGTCACACTAATAATAAGTGGATGCACATTTCTAAACTTAACATCATGAACAATGAACACAATGAACCATCTTTCGGATCTTGATTTTGTGCACTGCACAGTATTATTATAAAAGATTTAACCAAAGTTAACCAAACAAATCAAACTGACCAAGTATTAAATATATAAAACAGATAATATAAAAACTGTCAATCATTTATCTTAAAGTTTAAGAGCTGAGATTAATGTTAAGATTAATGTTTTAAATATAAAATTTTGAATACAGAAATATTAAGTGATTTATATAACTGAAAGGATCTGCCAGCAGATGGCAGCAAGACACTGATTTAATTACTGAATCATATTATTCATTTGATTCGTTCGAACAGCTGATTCATTCCTGAATAAAGCAAGTGACTCTCTTTATGAATGGAAAATTGAATCATTTCACTAGATTCGTTTAAAAATGCACGTTCATTCATAAACTAAACAACGCTGTGTTTAAATGGAGATGCACAGCGGCTCAGTTGTGACTTGTTTCAGAATACTTTTGACGACAAAAGAGAGCAAAATCTTACTTTTGACAATGAAATAAAGCAAAATCAGGCAATAGTGTAATCCGCCTGCCACCCACTCGCACCTATATTTTTCTCTGATTTAGCAAACCACACACAATCTTCCTATTACAATTATTCTAATTCTTAGTTTTGCATGATAATATGATGAATGGATGGTTCATTTTAACAGCTGATCTTCACATCGCTGCACACTTATATAGGCTTAATCACTCGTGCTTTTAAGCCAAATCCATGCTGAAAAAAATAACGTTTACTGACATCTGAACGTGACCATATATGTATAAACTCGCAGTATCTGGGGTGACGGAGAGGACGGTGCGGGCGCATCAGGTGCAATCATCAAAATATATTTAAAAGGAAGCTAGCGCCATGGTCGTGACCACATAACTCAGGTTCAGATTTTAGAAAATGTAGTTAATGTTTACATCATTATTGATTCATCTCATCCACCCGCGACCCACCCACAAGTAATTAGAATGCATTTTTTTATTAGCCAACCCGCGGATTATCCGCAGCACCCGCGGATATAACCACCATCCGTGCATGAGCAAGACGGAGCAATCACAACGCTGCATTTTGTGAGAGTCGCCACCTTCTCCACCCCACGCACAGAGTGAAATTCTCCAACTCGGATACAGGAAAAATAACACAGAACTTATAACACTGGGGCTAGTTCGTGTCGGTTCTATGCTTTTCTTTCACTAAGTGAAAGCAACACTTCATAGTAATATATAGTAAATATATGGCCATGGGACTTTGAAATATCAGAATTTAAGCCTTACCTTTATCTCTCAGAGCTGTTATTGAATCTTACAAAAGTTTTGGATTGCGGTCCTTTACAGCAGGGCGTTCCACCGCACCAATAACACGGGGCTGCCCGCAGACGTGCCTAACTTTAAATCGGCGCTACTAAACACGGATATCAGCCCATGCCGATATATTAAAAAATGGCAAATATCGGCCCGATATATCGGCCGAACGATATATCGGTCGACCTCTACTCTAAACCCCTCCACATCCCCAGCTCCACCTGTATAAATAGATCTGCTATGCGTTATATATACTACTTCTGCAGCAGCTTGTCCTAAATAATCATAGCATTGTATCTGCATATGCATTGGCAGTTGGAAGTAGCAATAATCTACAACAACAGCAATAACCAACAGCAGAAGCAATTTTAGCAGCGTAACAGATCTATTCCACCAAGAACAAATACATTAACACTGTCATACCACCATGCTGAGAGTTGTCAAGATAAAAATTTCTTTAAACAAAATTCTTACTGACCCTAAACTCTTGATCAGTAGTCTATAAATATAGTTTAGGCATTTAGTTTCTAAATTAATTTGTATGGTTTCATGCTCTTGGTAGCCAACAATTCACTGCACAAAACACTGTGGTCATACCAAACCATGTTTATCTTCATTGTGAGGGAACTCATATTTAATGTAATCTGGGTCATATTTTCTTTTAACTTGTTTAGATTTGTTCTGGGTTTTGAAGATGAGAGCATGTCACGCAACCTGTCCATGTTGGCAAATCTACATAATTTGGCTGCTGCTATCAAGAATAAGAGTTTACAACAAAAACATATGGGAAACATATTCTGTCCTTTAAGATTTTGCTGACTTTTATACAACATTTTATACAACCTTAGGCAACTCTTATTTATTTTGCTTAATAATTATGCTTAAGTAATTATTTATTAGTAAGTATGCACAATTACATTGTTAGTTTACATCACAACCAAGAGTTTTAGAAAATGATGTTGTATGTTGTATCTTTTGGCCGCCCTTACAAAACAGACTACTGTATCAGGGGTGCTGTATCTATTCCATCAGGGGAAATAAAGTCTAAATTAAATTAGACAATGGAGTTCTGCAGAGCATTCACTATTTAGAGATCGGCATCAGTAGCACAGAAGGGTTCAACTTTTAGTCTGTACAGTGATAATCCTAAACCATTTAACTCAGCTAACTTTATTCACTTTGAAGATCAGACTAACCTCAATGACCCACCTACGAATGGTAAGTGGATATAGGGTGGAAGATTAATTCACAAGGGCAGTGCGTTGAAATGACATCTCAGGACAAAACATTACAGTATAACGAGTAACAGAGAGGCCCACGTGGAAACTGTGCACGTAGAAAGTTTCAGATTTAAAAAATAAATCTCCATGTACTTTCCACGTTTATTTATTATTTTAGCTTTAACTTTTAATGATATAGGGTACAAAAATTGTTTGAAAAACAAAGAATGAACGGAATATAATAAGTAAATAAATATTTACATTTTGAATTGAATTTTAACCCTCTGGTAACTAAAGCCCGTTTTCACCACTGAATAAAAAATAAAAATAGTAATTGTGACTTTTTATCTCTTCTTTTATCTTTTTTTCTCGCAAATACAAGCTTGTGTCTTGCCATTCTAACTTTTTTCTCAGAATTGTGAGATATAAACTTGCAATTGCGAGATATAAAGTCTAATTTTGAGGGGGGAAAAGACTGATATGTTCTCAGAATTCCAAGTTTATATCTCTGACTTTATATCACAAATGCAAGTTTGTATTGACTTTTTCTCGCAATTGTGAGTTTATATCTCAATTCTGACTTTTTTTCTCAGAATTGTGATATAAACTCACAAATGCAAGTTATAACGTTATGATCAGACTGGCAAGGCAAAGTCGCAATTCTGAGAAATAAACTCGCAAAAAAAATAATGTAGCTATTATAAGAAATACAGTCAGAATTGCGAGATATAAACTCACAAATGTGATTTTTTTTCTTGCAATTCTGACTTTTTTCTCATAATTGCAAGTTTACATCTCGCAATTCTGACTTTTTTTCTCCGATTTGTAATACAAACTCATAATTGCGAGTTATAGTCAGAACAGCAAGACAAAGTCGCAATTCTGAGAAATAAACTCGCAATTCTTAGAAATAATGTAGCTATTCTGAGATATATACTCACAATTCTGACTTTTTCTTGCAGTTGTGAGTTTATATTGAAATGAAATCGTAATTCTAAGAACATTTTTGGACTTGATAACATGTAATTGCAAGTTTATATCATAATTCTGAGAAAAAAAGTCAGAATTGGAAGACACAAACTCATATTTGCAAGAATTGCGGGTTTTTATATATAAACTTGCAAATCTGAGAACATTAAAATTGGATTTATAATTCACAATTGTGAGTTTATATCATGCAATTCTAAGAAAAAAAGTCAGAACTGTGAGAAAAAGTCACAATAACTTTTTTTTTAGTGGCGAAAAAACTGCTCAGCTCAGAGACTATTGTATAATAATGTTATTTTTATGAAATGAATGTACTATTTAAATATTTCGTATTTTTAGGGGATTTCATGTTAAACTATATTCACATATAAACTATGGGCCATTAATTTCTATAAAAATAAATTAAATAAATAAATAAATACATTCTCTTGAAACTATTGATGTTTTTTCAGAGTTTTGTTGCTTGTGCTTGTATCCCAAAAAAATTGCTTGTATTGTTTAATTTTTGTGTTTTCCATTCATTTCCTATGGTGGTCATTTTCAATTGTGAACTTAAGGGTGACTATTTTTAAAACCACTTAGTCCACAATTTTTGTGTGTGTTCACATAAAGGTTTTTGGGGGGGGTTTTTTCAGTCTAAAATTACTGAACAACACCAGAGGTTCAATTTAATTATGTCATGGCACAAGACATGCCAAACTGTATGCCATACTGTAGCCTGTTACCGCTGATTAGCACCACAGCTTTTCCACTTTCACATACCGAGTAGAGAATCCTTACTGTGGAAACCTTTCTCTTGCCATCTGCTGGTTAGGGGTAAGTGGATAAGGTCATAATCCTTTTACAATCAATGCATTTAAAAAGAGCAATACACGGGGAGATTTCCATAACAGCAAAATGTGTTACTAGTGTCCTAAAAGATTCTTCACAAATGGAAAGTGATGAGTTAATGGAAAGAGACTGGGGGGATAAAAGAGAGATTACGACAAATGAATGATAAATGCAGGAGGACTGGAAAAGTAAAGAACAGGAAAAGACTGAAATGAGAAATTAGAAAGTGGAGGAATATAAGGTCAAGTCAAGTTTCAATAGAATGGCTCGCTTCAGGCTTAGTCCGTTTTTTTTCTTCTGAAATTATGTATTTTAAGAGTTGTACAACTCTCATGAGCTTGAGCATCAAATCAAATATTCTGTGTAATCTGTGTGAGTCTTGAGAAACTTTATAAATAATGTTCAACTAGAGATGCTGAAAAAGTAAAACTGTAAAACGTCCTTTTGCTGTTATAAAACATTTTCAACCAATTCAAAATTCTCTCTTTTTCACGATGCACACAAGCAGACCTCAGCTCATATGGTGTGTAACTATGTGAAAAATCACATAAAACTTTTTCTCCGTTTGTGGGAAAATATTGATCGCCCCCTTCATTTTTCACTCGGGGCAAAATTGAATTCTCTGCCTTGAAAATATTTGCCTCCCTTGAACAAATCAATTAATCTGTCCCTCCTGACTTACTCTCTGAATTTTTCGCTCTGTTGTCTGAAGTGGCCAGCACTTAAGAAAGCAGCTGCCTAACCCTATTAAGTTCTTCTGCAAAAGCCTGTTCTTTGGACTCCATTCAACTGTAAGAGCGTGTTGGGAATTTATCCAGTAAACTCCTTCTCCCTGACATCTTTATAATGTATTACGTAATGGGCTGGGCACCACTGCTTCAATTACAAACCAGTACAGCGGTTTTAACTCATTTGAACAAGCTTTACCTAAATATTCTTGAAATATCTCTGAGCTTTAGAGGATAACAGAAATGAAGCAATGAAGACCAGGGAGTATAGAGAGTACAAGGGCTTTGTTCTTACATCTGCAGTTACACTTTTTACCACAGGGGGACAGTGAGACAGTCCCACAAATAAAGTCTAAAATGCACATAATTTCACATAAAATACATTTACGTATAGTCCACAAGAGGCAATAATAGTTGAATTTATAAAAATTACCCTGTTTAAAAGTTTACATACACTTTATTCTTAATACTGTGTTGTTACCTGAATGATCCACAGCTGTGTATTATTATATTTTTTTGTGATAGTTGTTCATGAGTCCCTCGTTTGTCCTGACAGTTAAACTGCCCGCCGTTACTCAGAAAAATTCTTCAGGTCCCACAAACTCTGTTTGATTTGGTTTTTCAGCATTTTATTTGTATTTGATCCTTTTCTAACAACGACTGTATGGTTTTGAGATCCATCTTTTCACACTGAGGACAACTGAGGGACTCATATGCTACTATTACAGAAGGTTCAAATGCTCACTGATGCTTCAGCAGGAAAAGTGATACATTAAGAGCCAGGGGTGTAAACTTTTGAACAGAATGAAAATGTGTACGTTTTTCTTATTTTGCCTGAATATATATATTTTTTTTATTTAGTACTGCCCTTCAGAAACTACAATAGAAACATACGTGTTACCCAGAAGACAAGCCAAGTTAAATTTACCCTGATCTTCAAATTCAAAAAGTTTTCACCCCCAGCTCTTAATGCATCGTTTTTTTCCTTCTGAAGCATCAGTGAGAGTTTGAACCTTCTGTAATAGTTGCGCATGAGTCCCTCAGTTGTCCTCAGTGTAAAAAGATGGATCTCAAAATGATACAGTCATTGTTGGAAAGGGTTCAAATATTCATAAATGCTGAAAAAACAAAGAATTTGTTGGACCTAAAGGTTTTTCTGAAGAACAGCGGGCAATTTAACTGCCAGGACAAACAAGGGACCCATGAACAACTATCACTACACAAAAACAAAAAAAAACGCGGCTGTCGATCATTCAGGTAACAACACAGTATTAAGAATCAAGTGTATGTAAACTTTTGAACGGGGTCATTTTTATAAATTCAACTATTATTTTCTCTTGTAGACTATATTTAAACATCTTTTATGTGAAATATCTTATTCAAGTCAGTACTAAAAAAAAAATAACATGCATTTTGTATGATCCCTCTTATTTTGGTGAAAATAATTCACATTTTTGCATTCTTTTGACCTCTTGAGAACTGTACTTCTCAAAAATAATTAAATACTATAATTCACCTACAATCTCCATTTAGTATTTAATAAGTAATTTAATGAGTTTTTTTTTTCCACATGTGCTCCATGCAGCAATGACTTACACTGATAGAGACAAAACAATAGACAGAATGATAGAATGACAGATATGTAATATTAAAGTATTTAATAAAAAAGTACCTATAGTGGAGAATGAATCAAATGAAATGTTGCTGAATGAGATATACCAGGTCTGTCTTTGTATGGCACATGACTCAATCAAATACTGCCCTCCCATGGCTTAACCATGTAACCATTAATACAATGAAATACTATTCTTTGTTGATGATATATTTTGTCGCCAAAGGACACCCAGGTGTCTCTTAGCCCAGAACTGTGCAGTGTAACATAACCAAAGCACTGAAAATGAATAAAAATATTTGTAGAAGCAACTAAGCGCAACCTGCAGTCTTGGCTTCACTCTTGGTGATTATATATTTACAGGTTGCTTTCACATATAGATGAATGGATGGAGAACTTAAAACTTCAGTGCTGTAGTCTGAACTTAGACCTTCATTATAGATAGGCAGCCAGACGGGATTTTTTTAAAAACACAGAACCTTGATGAATTATTAATAATATCAAGCTTGCAGAGTCTCGGGGCAAACACACGAACGCTGTTGATTCTCTGCTATTAAATTTTAATGTTCTATCAGCACTGTAATGTAGAAGATGGTGTGACCAGAGAGAGGAGAAAATAACAGAGAGAGAAAATAAAGGACGCATCAAGAGGGCAAGCTGAATCCCAAGAGATACAAGAGCAGGAACATCTGTGTTTCTGGGACCTGAGAAGAGAAAGGGAGCAGGGAGACCACCTGCAGGTGTGTTTGAGCATATGTACATGCAGGTGTGTATGTTTTGGAGGGGTTCCTCTCTCACCTTTCCCCAGGGAGCTGGGCTCTCGTGCAGGGAAGACAGGATCTTTTATCTTGGCTGATGTCCCAATCAATCAGAGTGACAGTGATGGAGACCCCAGCGGCCAGAGCCTCATATAGACCCAACTCTCCCATCTGTCATTATTAACCCCTACTGAGGGAGAGTTTTGAGACTTAACCACAACTATTTATTCAAACAACATAGGAGGAACACAAAAGCATTTCATAAAGATTTGCGCAGCAGTTCAATAGAGAAAGACACAACAAGAAAAACGTTATACTAGTCCAGAATGTTCACCTGCTTACTGTGTAACTCAAACGCTGTTGAAAAAAAAGAAAGAAATTGCAATACTTGATTCTTATTTGTCGACTGGAAAAACTGTCAAATATTACTTCTCAAACATGGTGTTGAGTACAGTAAGAGTGCGGTCCATATTTACAAAATGTGGACCACAAAACCAGTCTCAAGTAGCATGGGTATTTTGTAGTAATATCCCAAAATACTTATGGGTCAAAATTATTGATTTTTCCTTTATGCCAAAAAAATCATTTGGATATTAAGTAAAGATCATGTTTTATTAAGATAGTTTGTAAATTTCCTACCGTAAATATATAAAAACGTATTTTTTTATTAGTAATATGCATTACTAAGAACTTTATTTAGACAACTTGAAAGGCAAATTTTCTCAATTTCTTTTTTGAACCCTCTGATTTCTGATTTTCAAATAGTTGTATCTCAGTTAAATATTGTCCTAACCCTAACAAAATGGAAAGCTAATTTATTAAGATAAATCCCAATTTTTAAAAAAGACCTGTATGGTTTTGTGACGCAGGGTCACATATAAAAAATCAGAGCGAACAATTTAAAATCAGGGCGGAAATTTTCCCACACGGACTTAGCACGATGTGATTTATGTTTGATCAATTTTGAATATTAGGCTGCTTAGTTTGCAAGTTAACTCTGAGTAAGCGGTGTTTCATATATTTCTACACCATATATTAATAATAAATAGACCTTTTTTGCCCGCGAAATTTCCGCGCCTTAACTGACCACTGGCCAGGCCAGTACACATCTATTGTAGTTTCATGTATTTGTATCTTAGCGTAAATTCTTTATCATAGCATAATAAAATAGTATCAGTATTTCACGACAATTTCTTTATTTATATAAAAGTGAAAGAGTAAGCGCGAGAAAAAAAAATCATAACAGTCAAAGTTTGTGAATAAGTTCAATTTTCGCGTACTCTAACAACGCAGTACAAAGCGTAAAACACAAACCTTGTTGCGGTTCTTTAGACGGCTTCACTTTTGTGGTTTCCATTTCAAACATCAGAGATATCATATGCCTCACAATTTCTCCTCGTCCATATAGGCCTGCTTTCCTCTGGTGAAATTCCAATGTGTGCAGAGCTACAGTTGCTTGACGTTTTACAAATAAAAAAAAACAAATGACCAACTTAAAGGAGTAGTTCACTTTCAGAACAAAAATTTACAGATAACGTACTCACCCCTTGTCATCCAAGATGTTCATGTCTTTCTTTCTTCAGTCGTAAGGAAATTATGTTTTTTGAGGAAAACATTTCAGAATTTTTCTTCATATAATGGACTTCTATGGTGCCCCCGAGTTTGAACTTCCAAAATGCAGCTTCAAAGGGCTCTAAACGATCACAGCCGAGGAAAGAAGGGTCTTATCTAGCAAAACGATCGGTTATTTTTATTTATTTTTTTTAATTACAATTTATATACTTTTTTACCTCAAATGCTTGTCTTGTGTAGAGATTAAAAAGTATATAAATTGTAAATGTTTTTAGAAAAGAACCGATTGTTTCACTAGATAAGACCCTTCTTCCTCGGCTGGGATCATTTGCCCTTTGAAGCTGCATTTAAACTGCATTTTGGAAGTTCAAACTCAGGGGAACCATTGAAGTCCATTATATGGAGAGAAATCCTGATATGTTTTCCTCAAAAAACATCATTTCTTTATGACTGAAGAAAGAAAGACATGAACATCTTGGATGACAAGGGGGTGAGTACATTATCTGTACATTTCTGCTTTGAAAGTGAACTACTCCTTTAAGTAGTATATTGTATGTCGCGGTCGGCACTAGTAAGTTTACTTTTTGTGATAAATACGCGACGAGATAAGATATATTGTGTATTTATATGTATAAATACACAAACGCTGTGCATCACCTGAATAAACGCCTTTTTTCTGTAAGAACCGGCGTGGAAACATGCTTCGATCTCAATCACATCCAGGTATTTTTTATTGGACAATTTAGCTCGTTTTGCTGCTTGATAATGCAAATTGGTGTGTCTTGCCATGATTTTTAATGTATTATCTTAAAACACACTGGTTTGTAGTGCAAACAGTTTTACCGTTTACTGCACTCATATAGCCGATTATGAACCGGAAGTCTCACCCATTGGCTTATCTCAGCGTTCAAAAATAAGGTGGTGATTTTCATGAAAAATTATAACAATATAGCCTATTGTTTTGTAAATGACTTGCTGTCATCCTCCATGCTCAATGAAACACATTTGAATTCTGAGACTCTCACAATGACTTCATATGTCAATATTTAAATAATTTAGTAGCCTATCATATAAAATCGCATTATAATTAACTATTGAATCATTTATATTCTCAATCAGCAGTATACTCTGTTTCTGTCAGGTTCTGGCCTTCCTAATGACCCAGCAGCCACAGTTCACTCACAGTTTCTTTACTGAAATCCACAGGCTTTCAGATCCTTCCTTTTGCCATTTCCTTGGCACGCAGTATTAGGCGAGCTGAAATCCCAATACCCCACTCTATTTCTCTTCTCCACGGGCTAATTTATTGCTCTCAGCAACTGAACTTTCACACTATTTGCCTGGCAGGCAACATCAAGTCTGTGCACTGTACAGGTTATGAGAGTGTGTGCACATTCATCACACAGAATAAGGCTCATTAAACGTGGCGCGTGGTACCACCGAGAGCAATTAGCCTATAATGCAGCTTCCACCTGCCATTCTTCTATGCCATACCATAAGCAGGTAAAACTAATTGCTAACATCTAATATCAGATCGAACTGATGAAAGCATTTATTATGTATCCTATTATCTAGCGCACCCGAGTCAGTTTGGAAGGTTAACGTTCAACATGTGGCTCGTGCTCGTAAATAAGATACAATGATTCATGTACCTGCGTTCAGACTTGTCACATTTAAATTGAATCAATAGGCAGTGAAACCTTTCCTTCCTCTCCATTTCTTCGAGAAAACTTGGAAGTGAAAAAAAAAAGTGAGAGGATTGGGGAAAATAAATTCTGAAATTGGGGAGAATTATTGCCCCCCTGAGGCCCTGCCCCCCTTCGCTTTTCTTCTGAAATCCATTTGGCCTGGTCCCCCCATTAGGCTGGCTGTCAGGCGGTGGATGCTGGGATGGGCGGCTGTGTAGAGAAAGGCAGGAATGGAATGAATTTACCCGGTCATGTAGAGCGGGTGTCAGAGACAGACTCCGCCAGCAATCCATCAGTGGCACCAGCTTCCTGTCAGAGGGGGGAGGGCCAAGAGAAAAAGACACACCGGGTCATCGGAGCATCTTCATTCTCTAGCGGTTCGCGTGCCGTGGGGAGATGGTAAGCGAGGGCGTCTGTAAGTGTGCACATTTTCACAATGTATACTTTCTTAATAGGCCTGCTGATGGGAAACTAGTAAATGAAGGCAGGACAGAGTCCAATTATCCCCTATGGTGGGCGCCTTTTAAGCAAGCCAGCTAACCTTTGGCCCCTTTGTCTTTGCCCTCAGGGCATACAGCTTTCGAACATACGCTCAGCCCATCTGAGAGGCCTGAGAAAACACACACTCACCAGAATCTAATGGACTTCATTACTTTGTCTTGTCAATGTCTAGCGTTGGCATGCTATGCCTATTAACATGGTGTATACGTCTTGTGCCGACTGTCTTCTACATTCATTAAGGCAATGAATTCCCTGAAACAAGCTCATGACAGGTGGGTGAGCAAATACCTAAATAACTGTCCATTAGGGATCCATTTAACATGCTTTACGGAGGGGGAAATGGAGCTGATAGTAAATTCCTCAACGCTCGTCTATTTTTAAAACTTGCTTCCTATGCAACATTTAACAGATTCAAATTTAACTGCATCACGGAAAATGCAACTGACTTTATGGCAGTAATTGTTTTTTTTTTTCAACTAATGAACATCCAAATTAAGTGTTTCATAGAGTATTAAAGAGACCAGCTACTTAAAATACATCTGCAAGTACAAAAAAATATATACTTTTACTTCTGCATATGTGTATTATATTTTAGATATTCAGTATTGTTGTTCTATTTGTTCAAGCAATTGCAGACAGGTGTTTTAAACTTGTTTTTGCAGTTCCATTTTGAGGCATCGTGTCATTAATATTGGCAACAAACATTTCAGGTTGCCTTTAGGACAAATTCCATAAATTATGATGTGTTTCCCTCATTTGTATTTGTTAAGTATGGAAGCCCGTTTACACCACTTAATAAAAAAGGTAATTCTACTTTTTACAGTTCCGACTTTTTCCTGAGAATTGTGATATAAATGCGCAATTGTGAGATATACAGTAAACAGGCAATTCTTTTTTTTTTTCCCCAGAATTGCATTAAATAAACTTGCAATTGCAAGTTATAAAGTCAGAATTGCGAGATATAAACTGGCAATTCTGACCTTTTTTCTCAGAATTGAGTGATTTAAACATTTGCAAGTTATAAAGTCAGAATTGCGAGATATAAACTGGCAATTCTGACCTTTTTTCTCAGAATTGTAAGACATAAAAATGCAATTGTAAGTTATTAAAGCACAATGTGTAAGATTTTTTTATATAAAAATATCTAAAAACCACTAGAGTAGTGTTATATATTTTCATCATTGACTTGTGCACTTACATTACTCCCAAATGTTTCCAAGAATGTTTAAATCCAGAGAAATAAACATTTAAGTTTTGTATTGGACAGTGACATTGCATCGCTTGGCAATGATGTCAAACGATTTCCATTTTTTTATTTTGTAGAAAACACTAAAGGCGCTTTTTTTATGCATTGTACATATTGACAAACACACAGAGCAGCATTATAACATTCAACACACTCAAATGTATCTAGTCTGATAAAACAGCGCTGTTCTACCTCACATATACATGACTGGAAGGAGTGACAGATATAAACTGGCAATTCAGAATTGCATATAAACTCGCAACTGCGAGTTAAAAAGTCAGAATTGCAAGATATAAACTGGCAATTCTGACATTTTTTCTGAGAATTCTGAGATATAAACTCGCAGTTGGGAGTTATAAAGTCAGAATTCTGAGATATAAACTGGCAATTCTGACTTTTTCTCAGAATTGCATGATATAAACTTGCAATTGTAAGTTATAAAGTCAGAAGTGCGAGATGTTACCTTGCAGTTCTGAGAAATTATGTCAGAATTGCATGATATAAACTAGCAATTCTAACTTTTTTCTGAGAATTGCGTGATATAAACTCGCAATTGTGAGTTATAGTCAGAAGTGTGAGATATAAAATTGCAGTTTTGAAAAAAGTCAGAATTGTGTTATACAAACTCACAACAGAATTGCGAAATATAAAATGGCAATTTGGACTTTTTTTTCTCAGAGCTGCGTGATATAAACATGCATTTGTGAGTTATAAAGTCAGAAGTGAGATATAACCTCCCAATTCTGAAAAATGAAGTCAGAAGTGCGAGATATAAACTTACAATTCTGAAAAATGAAGTTAGAGTCTGACTTTTTTCTCAGAATTGCGGAATATATTCTTGCAATTGAGAGTTAAGTCAGAATTGCAAGATATAAACTCAATTGCGAGTTATACCATTACAATTGCGAGATACACACTTTAGAAAATACCCCAATGTATGATAAAACACTATTTAAAAAAAGTTCTGTTGAATGCAACAACTATTCATTTGCTGTTTGCCACATCTGTTTAGTAGATCCGCCTTAATGCCTCACACAATGAAAAATACAAAACCACTCACCATGCTGAGTTAATTAAAAAAATCTTTATTATTCATAAGGTAGGATTAACAACAAACATGCGTCTTACCACAATAGAAAATTGTAAGATATTGCACTGATTTAACTCTTAGCAGTTTTTTTTTCTTTGCCCATTTTCTTTTCACTTGTGTCTATACAACCAACATTGTCTCCTTTAGTCTTGGACAAAGCATGATGGACACACAGACAGTGCCCTAAATCCATAACACCACTGTATCACCATTGACTCCCTTGGGTGTCAGGTCTTAAAATACACACAATATCTACTCATTGTCCCATGTCTAAGGCAGTGGCCATTGCACACCAAATAACTTCAATTCTTAATTCTCATATTAAAGACACTCAAACACCAGACTTAAAAATATTTACATAAAAGTAAACCATCTCATCTGTGCTGCCACTTGGGTCAAACACAAACACATACAGACATCAGGAGAGGGCAGTGGTTGGACATTATGGTGGGCAGATGTAAGTAGTGCGTGTATGTGTGCTCCAAAGGGTTTTTCGTTCATAAAGAGCCAAGCTATACCACAGGTGAGAGGTGACGGATAAATTTGCTCTAGACCATGTGTGAGATTACATTTCACTAGTGCGTGCATGGTGGCATGTGGCTGCGGGACATTGATGGATGACCACCGCAGGCTTTCTGACACCCGGCTTCACCTCAACAAATAGCCCAACCATCATCATCATCCCCATCACGTACATGAGAAGGCAGTTAGCGCTCACTTTCACAGCCCACGGCAGCTCACGACTTTAGAAAAGGGAGCAGAGATGAATTTAACACATTACCGCAGAAAACAATTCAGTTTTCCTTTTCTTAAGAGCACAATGGGTAGAACGTGAAGCAGGTCATCAGAGACTACATACGTGTAAAAAATTAGTGAAAAAAGAAATACTAGGCTTATCGAGTGAATGCGACAGATTCCTAATGTCTTTACACCCTGTAAAATCTCAAACGCAATGCAGCCAGAAAGGAAATCACTAGTGGTCTGCCATCATCTAAGCTACAAAATGTGCCCGAGCGCACTCACTACACATATAGACATAATGCACTAGTGTGCTGTTTACAAATGATCTCTCAAAACACATGTAAACATTTAAGGGCGGTTTCTACAAGCCCTCCGAATTTAGTTTCAATGGAGATTCAAGTTTGGGTATGAGAATGATAACTTTGGAGTGGGATTTAGTTGTAGGTCATCATACACAACTGTAGCGTGCACACTGTAAAAAGAAAAAAAAAAAAAAACGATTTGTTGAGTCAACTTAAAATAATTTATTTTAAAATGCCTTAAAATTTAAAGTTCAGTCAAGTTTATTCAACTCGAAATGTTAAGTTGTACCAGGTAACAACTTAGATATTCAAGTTGACTAAACTAAACAAATTGTTTGTTAAACTTAGCTGTTTTTGTTACCCAGCTGACTTAAAAAAAATTTCAGAATTTCGTGATATAAACTCGCAATTGTGAGTTATAAAGTCAGAAGTGCGAGATATAAAATTGCAGTTCTAAAAAAACCTTCAATTTTAGGTTGTCAACTTTAAGTTTATTCAACTTGAAATGTTAAGTTGTACTAAGTTGACTAAACTAAAAATTTGCTTGATAAACATAACAGCCTTTTTTTGTTACCCAGCTGCCTTAAAATTGTAAGTTGAATCAACTGAAATACTCAAATATAAAAGTTGTCACTTAGTAAAACTAAACATTTCAAGTTGACTAAACTTTTTTTTTAGTTGACTGAGCAGCCGGGTAACAAATTATTTTAAGTTGACTCAACACATTTTTTTTACAGTGTAGGATCGATCAATGCCCACAGATGCATTTCCAACTTCATCCAAATGGCATTCTCATCACAAGTGCATTTTTCACTGATCATGGTGCCCAGGTTAATTAGGTTCATCAGGAACTAAGCTTCAGGCTGCAATGCGATCAACAGCTCCATTCCTTAAAGAAGCGTAAATGTGCAAGAGATCCATTCACATTTCATATGGACAAAACATGAATAAGGTTATAGCGTAACTGTACATACCATCATCATGTGACTCAGATCACAATCAGTTATAAAGACCAACTAAAAACTTTAATTTTTCATATGGGCAAGACTGGAGTGTTGGAAAGAGGCTTTAAGGATTGACTTGTTTTTAGCACTGGGGCAGATGTTGAACAATGGAGTGGTAAACTAAGTGGAAACACGATTATAAATGTAAAATGATGTAAATCATGGTTAAAACGTCTAAGTTCCACAGGTTAGCCTTTAAATACATTATGGTGTTAACACATTATGTCAAGATAATATGACAACATACCACAGTTTCGCTTACTGGTCGAACCCCTCAAGACCCCAGCCGAGTCTGGGATCTAATTGGATACTGTATTTATTGGTTTTCATATTATTGACACACAAAATAAAAAGGGCTTGTGCAAATACATCTTTGCCTGGTATATGACAAAGGGCTGATATGGCAAAGACAGGACACCAAACAAAAACACGCTCCCATTGTTTAGGGCATAAAACTAACAAACAACAGACTTTTTTAAATACACATTATATAAGAACCCACACAAACAACACTCAAACATGCTTCTGTACACAGGCACACTCACACACACACACACACACACACACACACACACACACACACACACACACACACACACACACACACACACACACACTTCAGATACAAGTCTGCCAAAATAAGAAAAAAAAAAGCAAACAAATATACAGAGACAACAGCGAATTGGTCCAGGTATTAAAATAAGAGGAAATAAAACAGGCGAGCTGAAGAAGAAGAAAAACTAAAATGGTCCGCTTGGAATTCTAAACAAAAGCGAAACCAAAAATATAGACGTAATGATGTGCAAGTTACAAGTAATGTCTTTAGCTAAGATGTAGCTTGAAATAACTTAAGTGGGTTGTGAATGATGGCCAAAGATCACAGAAATAATGTTAATTTTTG
The DNA here is from genome assembly GCF_049309525.1 of Garra rufa. Classification (NCBI taxonomy): domain Eukaryota; kingdom Metazoa; phylum Chordata; class Actinopteri; order Cypriniformes; family Cyprinidae; genus Garra; species Garra rufa. The sequence continues at coordinate 28,636,906 of NC_133372.1, forward strand.
ATTAGAAACACTAATTTATGCAATTAATGGCTGTTGTTCTCCCACATTTTACATCCAAATTTCGGTTACCATTTACAACATTAGAGAAGGCTGCGCCTTAGGGAAAATCTCAGGTTGAATGTTCATGTTCGTGGACATACACGTCACAGCTGTTCGACACAATTGAAAGCTGACACAAGTACAAGTGAGAAAGACGGAAAACGCAGTTTGGTTTTTCTTTATATACTACAGGTGTAATGAAATCAACTTTGAGTGTTTGCGAAAATTGCTCGGGATACGCTACTCTTATTGCTGCAATATGTCTTCCTCCAAAGATGAACAGAAAGAAATACAAGTGAAATGCTGAGGTGTCGCTTTAAGGCACAACTATACCTACTAGAAGAGAAGATTTGTAAAGTAATATAAAGATAACATGAAGAGGTAATATACTGTAAGTGGACATGGTTTCTGTCTCTCAGGATGCAGACCCAAGCATTCTTCCAGGTTTTCTATCTGCTTAAAAAGAATGAACAAGAAAAGCTAAACAATTATGCAGCCTCAATTATTTTGTGAATCTGTAAACACTTCCATGTCTTCCTCTATATTATCTTTCCACAATCTTTTCACAGGGATACTGACATTGACAACTGGCTTGTGTTACAATGTGTATTCGTCTGTCATAGGCAAGTTAAATTAAAGCTGGAGAAAATGGGTCTTTCTGCAAGGCTGCTATGTTGTCTTGGATTTGTCTCGTGAAGTAGTGGAACTAGGCTTTGCCTGGGTCTGAGATTGTGCATCAGACCTAGGCCTTGGTGTGATGCCACTTCGTGGAGTCCCAGGTCTATCCTGATGTTCTTCCCCGGCTTGGGAGTTTGGAGGAGTTGGCCTCTGAGAAGATGATTTCTGAGAAGTTGAGGCTGGCTCAGATTTGGATGATGTTTGTTTAGAGGGAGATTCAGTCAGCCGTGGAGACTGGGAGCCAGAAGCAACAGATGGACTCGAGCGGTCAGGAGAATCAGGACGGTCCAGACGACATTCTTTTATCTTTGGGTGGGTGGGATCTGTCTGGGGACGCTGGTCCTTTGTCCGCTCCGAGGCCTCTTTAGTACCTGGGATGTTGAGTTTGACAGGCCCGAGCATGCTTTTGGCCACGGTGGCCAGTTGAGAAACAACTTTGTCCATTCCGCTCTCAGAGGCAGCGGATGGAGTGGCTGCAGCAGCTGCAGCTGCGGCTGCAGCCTGTCTGCGATTGTCAGCCTCCTTCATCTCCTTGGTGATACCTCCGGTTGGTGTGGTAGCAACAGGGACATCCCTGGTCACTCCAGAAGCTGTGCTAGGATCCATTTTACCACTGGATTTGGACCTGGGCTCAGAAGTTTTGGGGATCCTCCGGAGATCCAATGGAGGTGTGGTGGGTTTGACAAATGGGTCTTTGCTGACAGAGGTGAAGGCGCTACCATGGGTGGAAAAGGTGCTGGATAGAGGGCTGGGTTGAGGTGGAGAAGGCCTAACACTGGATTGAGCGCCCTGTGTCTTTGAGTCTTTCTTTTTCGACTCTTCAGCTAGTGTTGAACTGGAGTCTTGGGCCATAGAGGTTGTGGGAGTCTGTTCTGGGGGCTTGGCTGCTGCTTGCATTGAGGGTGAGGTTGAGGTTTGTGTCTGAGATTGAGCGGTACTTTGGCTTTGTATCTGCAGTCCTCGGCCTGGGGGTGCAACCGTTGAGGGCAACAGTCCCAGTGTTGGTGGAGCTGCTGGTCCCATTCTGACGGTATGGGGAGAGGCCATTACAGTAGTAGGCCTGAAGACATGGCTAGGAGGAGCATAGCTTGTCCTGCGTCCATCTTGGCTATCTTCCGACCCTTCATCAGTCTCATCCTCCGAGGAGTCCACCTCGTGGATGGCATCCTGCTTTTGAAGAGACTCACGGCGTTCTGCGCGATCCTGGCGTATGGCAGACAGCTTGTCTTTCAGTTTACTCTTCCCAGGAACAAGTCCCAGAGTTCCAGTTCCAGACTCAGGACCTTCCTGCCTGCCAAGTTTCCGAACTGAGCTTTTCTGCAAGCTGCCCTTTTCTGCAGGAGACACTCTTCCTCCCATTAGAGTCTCGCTGGCGGATTCCTGCAGGCTCTGTAGACTAGGGTCTCGCTGCAGCATCTCTTTTTTAAAATCTGAATGTGAGGTATCAAGACTGTGTTTGCGGCTGGCACCAACTGGTAGCTTTTTATCAGCAGCAGAGGATGGAGAAGGAGATGAGGATGAAGAAGAAAGAGAGGCTGCGAGCTTCTCAGCTGATTGCACACGTTTGAGCAGAGGGGAACGAGGAGGGTCTGCACTCTTCGGACGAGATATCTGTCTTACTAATGGAGGTGAAGAGTGGAGTTTGACGGGGAAAGACTGTCCTATTGAAGAAGTGATTAGTGCATGGCTTGGTAGGGGTGACGGAGAGCGCTGTGGGGAGGTGCTCTGAGGGGTGGGCGATGGAGTACGAGCCAGAGGGGATAACGGGATATTGCCTGCGGACTTCCGGCGAGGGGAGCGGTACTGGCGCTGTAGTTTGGGAGCCAGACCATGCAAGGAGCTGGGTCTGATCTGACCAGAACTGGCAGGAGAGTTTGGCACACTGGAGCTAGGTGAGCTACTTTGGGATGAGTTCCCGCCAACTGCATTAGACAAAAAGAGGGTTTAAGGTTAAAGATTAAACTTGAAAAGAAATATGAAGATGACTGAAATGATTTGAGACTTGAATTTCATTGGCATTAATTGGTTTGTATGATGCTTCACCTGAGTGGGCAGAGTCAGGTGTGGAACGACAGCCCTGTGTGGGTGAACGAGGGGACATGTGCGTGGGAGACCCTGGGACACTTTCACCTGATGAGACCGAGCGGTTCAGAGAAGACAGGCTACGACTGGTGTGGAGAAGTGTTGCCTGCTTGGTAATTTTACGAAACAGGGAGTTCCTCTTCTTACTGTATTGGATAAGCATATACAAACCATGAATGGGACAGCAAATGTAAGCCTGACAAATTAAAATGAGAGAACTCTGGGACTTAAGAAGTTGGATTTTATAGTAAATCTAAAGACTTTACCTGTCTTGTCCTTCTCTGGTTTTGGTTCTTTTGTTGCGCCGGGCCATTTTAGACTTGTGGCTAGTTTTGCGTGCAGGGCCAACCTTAATAGATGTATTCTCAAAGGGCGTAGCAGAAATGGACACCTTACTGCCACTCTGCAACATAAAAAGTAATTAATCTGAAAATCAATCATTTTTAAAGTAAAAATGCTCATCAGATTATGGCTGCCAATGTACCTTGAGAATGAGCTCTACAACTTCTGTGTGCACAAGTCCATGGACAGGCTCGCCATTAACATGTGTGATGAGATCTCCTTCTCTCAGTCCAGCCTCATGAGCAGGTCCCCCATCCTCCACGTGCTGCAAAGCCATATGTTAGAGTGTTAAAAACCACAAATTGGTGCAGTCTAACTGCTTCATGGAGAATAACTGAATCGGCCATACTCACCCAGACCATGTGGTGCACAGTATAAATATCTGTGTCTCCCATGTAAACCCTGATGGCACGCAGGGTGAAACCATATTTCTTGCCGGCTCGGTGAATGACTATGGCAGGTTTGACACTGCAGACGGCTGGGGATAGGTCTCGGCTGGGCGAGGAGTCACGTGATGAGGGGTTGGACGAGAGAGAGTGAGGGGACATGGGACTGGCCAGAGGAGAGGCACCGTGGTGATCTGAAAGACAAGATAAAAAAGAAATTGTCCCTCAGTTAAAGTGTGACAGCCCACACACATTTCATCTATAAGACAGAAACAGCCAAACCAATTCAATTCAGTTACTAGTAAGACATGGTCAATGTTGTCCTGGTACAATAATTCAATCAACAAATCATAAGGATACCGGAACAATTAGGATTGTTATTGTGTTGTTGTTCTTTGAGGTAAATCCAAAGCTTATTCCCGCAGCGCATTTTCTTCCAGAATCGACAAGTAGCCGAGATAAACTTGATGAAAAGTCTTGCCGTTTTAGTTTACGGAGGTGATGTGGGCGCTTACATGTCTGCGTGTGTCACATGGACAAATTAGCAAAGACAGAAAAAAACTGGACATCGCGTTGGATTACTTTATATTTACAGAATATTTGTTTTCGACATGACATAGATATACCTCTCATGTCTGTGTATCAAGTGTCAAGTATTCGCAGAGTTTTTGTTCATTTTTTGACACATTTCAAACTGAAGATAATGGAGACAAAGCGCACCCTGTGTGTTTTCTTTATTCTACAAAAGTACAAAGTTTTGTTGTTATTATGAGTGTATAGAATTAAAAATAGACCCTTTACAGATCCAAATGATGTATTGCTCTTATCTGTACAATCAAAAATGATTAAATGATTAAATGATTTAAGTTCCTTTAGGGGTTATCAGGAAAAAATGACAAAACGCGCTGGTGTGTTTGTCGACCCCAACCAACAAAAGAACAAATTTTGCATGCCAAAAAAAAACAATGACCAATCATATGTACTTACCAGCAGGGATCATGAGTGAGAGGGTAGTCGCTGAAGCTGACTTGATAACTTTGTTAAGTGGGCGTGATGTGTGTTTCTCTGTATCTCCTGACAGCAGTCTGTGGCGAGCTCTACGAGCTGCCAAATCACTGATGGCTTTAGGAGTGGAGTTTTCAGATCCTCCAGCTGAAATCAGACAAACGCAAAATTACCAGAGATATGTGGACCAACATGGTGTTATATGAAATCATGAATCCAATTCATTTTTATTTAAATAAAATCTAGGGCCATTCTTAAAAATATTCTTAACTAACTGGCTAAAGCTAGAACAGATACTGGAATAATTCCGCAAGACTTACGTGTGATTGTGGATTGGCTGATCTGGCTGGAAGTGGAGCCTGGTGTGGTTGGCGATTCATCCAGCTTGAGCTCTCTCTCCACAGGGAGCTCTGGTATGGCCTGAGGCAGATCGTCCCCACGAGGGCCCCTCACAGGGGTCTTCCTGCCCCCTATACCACCATCCTCTTCGCTGGAAATGGCGAATCGAGGCATTTCAATGATGGCCGAGCAGCAGCGGCGACGTACGGTCAGAGGCGGGCTGGAGTCGCTCTCAGTGTGAGATGACTCGGAAACAGAGAGTCGCTTCCTTAGGCTACAAAGGATCAAATGTCCAATTCATTACACCATGTTCAACAAACATTTCATAACATTTCTGAACATTATTCAGGTGTTTCACTCACATCTCAGGTGAGCCCACCAGCCAGCTACGGTCTCGAGACTTTAGGCCACTGAGACTGTCGATACGCTCTCCTCCCTCTTCACTCAGACTGCGCTTAGTGGGAGGAGGGGTGCGTTTCTCCTCATGCAAGGACAGACGCTCCATACTGCTATATACCTAAAATGAGTAGAGATGGAAAGGAGAAGATGGGTTTAGTTAAAAAGGGAAACAGAAGAAAAATAAGCAATATTAAACTTTGGAAAATGGTATAAACTTCTAGGGGCACTAAACTTAAAATGAAGCAGAAAAGAGTCCAAATTTAAATTTAAACTTAAATTTTGCTATCCCATATATGTGACCCTGGACCACAGAACCAGTCATTAGTAGCATGGGTATACTTGTAGCATAGCCAACAATACATTGTATGGGTCAAAATTATCATTTTGTTATGCCAAAAATCATTAATATCCTAATGAAAGATCATGTTCCATGAAGATATTTTGTACATTTCCTACCAATAATAGATCAAAACATAATTTTTAAGTAATATGCATGGCTAAGAACTCAATATTTTTCTCAATATTTAGACTTTTTTTACACCCTCAGATTCCGGATTTTCAAAGCTGTATCATCACTTTTTGTCCTATCCTAACAAACCACACATCAATGGAAAGCTGATTTATTCAGCTTTCAGATGATGCATAAATCTCAATTTAAAAAAAATTGACCCAACTCTTTTTGTGGTCCAGGGTCACATTAGCTGTCCATATGACCTAGTATATGGCACACTGCTTTGAACTACTATATACTACTTGGCATAAGAATTATTTTGATTATTATTAATACATAAACTATTAATTGAACACCTTATATCATTATTGTTTATGCGTTACTTCACACCTTGCTGAATCGTGGTGAACAGGAGGAGAACTGACGGATCTCCAGATGATCATCATCATTTGTGTCTTCCTCTTCCTCCGAGTCTACATGATGATACCGATCTGAGCGTGCTAGAGAGTAGAAGAAAGAGTGTTTTTAAGAACGTAAGCCCATGTGGTGCATCTGTATTGCAGGTAGAGAATAAAGTATCTTGTTATAAATTTCACTACAGTACACGTACTGTCAAAGTAGCTAGTGTCATCCTCCGACTCCAGCTGAGGAATGAACTCTGCCTTCTGCCTCAGGAGACTGTTCCAGTCCAGATCAGTAAAAAAACGGTGCTGTTTCACCTCAAACGCACTCCCTGTGAGACAGGGAGAGAGAACATCTTTTCAAATATTTCTCAAAAGCAGAGATAACATTAAAAAAAAAAAAAAAAAAGTCTTCTTAAGATTTTCTGTTCAGATTGATTCATACACTGTTAATCTAAGCATATCAGTCAAGTCTATTCTCTAAGACTAAACCAGAGAATAATTCAGAGTAAGTATGAGTTTGTGTGATAGAGGACCTGTTCCCAGACGCTCCAGAGGGTTTTGCCGCAGTAGTTTGGAGATGAGATCTTGAGCATCTAGAGGCAAAGCTTCATCACCTTCTGGCCAGATAATCTCATCTATTGAACAACACAGAAAGAATCATACTTCTGAAAGGACTCTCAACAAAACATAGGTTCACAAGTCAGATTTCAGAGTATTTTTATATCTCAGATGACACAGGAATAGCCTGATTCTTCTAGATATGACACCAACCACTGATGACTTGTCCAAACAGTTCCTCAGGCGTATCGCCAAAGAATGGAGCACATCCCACTAGGAACTCATACAAGATGACTCCCATGGCCCACCAGTCCACCGGCTTTCCATAGCCCTGCCTCAGAATGACTTCAGGAGCTATGTATTCTGGAGTACCACACACCTGATGGAGAAAGAAAGAAAGAGTTTTGAGAACACCAGAGTATCCTTTTATTAACAAAAATGTGAGAGACAAAATACAAAGTCTCTGTACCTGTTTGTCCAGAAATTCACGGGCGTCTTTTTCAATGTGGCCCTCATATAGATTGGTTGTCAGGCTCATTAAACCAATCTTGGACAGGCCGAAGTCTGTCAGTTTGATGTGTCCCATTGATGTAATCAGGAGACTGTTGAAAAACAGGCCAATATTTATTCTGACATCAGTGAATATGAAAAAGCCATCCATTTATCTAAGAAGGCTGTGTAAACCAAAGCCAACTGATCTGTTAGAGCCTATCAAGCATGTTTTTGTATTCTTTGACTTTAAAAAGGCCTACATCAATGATAGAAAGTAAACTACAAACACTGTGGTTTGGTGTTACGTGTGCTTACTTGTCAGGTTTGAGGTCTCGGTGCACAATGCCATAATTGTGAAGGTATTCCAGTGCTAGAACAGTCTCAGCAAAGTACATGCGTGCCATGTCCACAGGCAGAGCACCAATGTGCTTCAGCAAAGTCGCACAATCTCCACCTTCAGACACAAAAACACTTTCAACAACAGCATCACTCTGGTGTAGCCCATACTGAAATCCTCTATGAACATAGTCACCCTCAACAAAGAGTGTTTCTTACCCTCTACATACTCCATGACCATACAAAGGTGTCTCCGTGTCTCAAAAGAGCAGAACATACTGACAACAAAAGGGTTCTCTGCAAATGTCAAGATGTCTCTTTCCACAAAGGCCTGCTGGATCTGGTTTCGCAGGATTAGGTTCTGCTTGTTGATCTTCTTCATGGCAAATCGCTGACGGGTCTCCTTATGCCTCACCAGAAACACAGCCCTGAGTGAAGAAAGGTTTTCATTACTATTGAGCTTCTAACTGTTTAACTTTACGATTGGTGGAGAACAATTAGATTAAGACAAATTTCAAAGGTCTTAGCATTTTGAATTATTGCTGCGGCAGTGAAATTTTATCAGCTTACCCATAGGCTCCATTACTGATTAGTTTAATGGTCTCGAAGTCTTCCTCACTTGGAGTTTTAGTTTTGGGTTGAGGCTGAGGCTGAAGTGGTTGTACAGTGGCTCCTCGACTCTGCACATAAACACAAGCCTTTGGTCTTAGTTGAATGTTATTATACAGAGTCAACAAAGTCATTGAAGACTTCTCGATTCTGTTACTTACGTCTGCGGAATCCGTCTCAGCCTCTGGTGTTTCAGGGTTACCACTGTCATAGCTGCTCAGCTGGGCCATTTCTAGAAAGGAAGAGAGAAAACAGAGAATGAAAGTGAATAAGTGTCATTGAAATGCAACAAATGTCATTGTAGTAGTTCCTTATTTAATACTACAAATCCAATAACAGAGTTGCTTTGCACATTCCCCAAAAGCTTTTGGACATTTATGCCACACTTAAAAATGTATGTCAATGCCTTATGCCACAATGTCTAATTTTTTTTTTATTCCTGTATCTCATAGAATTGCAGCCTAGAGTTCAAATGCTTTTAAGGCCACTGTAAGTAACATTCTTACCCTCAAGGGGATCCCTGGTGAGGCCCAGCTGGCTGATGATGTATCGAGGGATGTCAGATTTGATGCCCTGGCCTTCTTTAGCATGACCTTCAGCAGCCTCCAACAGGTGGTAGAACTCCTCTGGATCAAACTCCTACAACACACACGGAGAATTAGTTAATATGAAACAAAGACTAAAATCTGACATCAACTCAGTCCTACTCAATCCCCAATCATTTAATTTATTCTAGAGATGTTACTCTTTTATATTTTACCATTAAGGATTCTGGATAATACATTTTTGATGCTGCCTGGAATAGATCAAATACTTCAGGACAAAATTTTCACATAATGATACAATTATTACTTGCTTCTGTAAAGAAGCTCACTTTCAGAATAAAAATGTTCTGATAACTACACTCACGTCATCCAAGATGTTCATGTCAGTCGCAAAGAAATTAAGGTTTTTGAGGAAAACATTCCAGGATTTTTCTCCATGTAATGGACTTCTATGGTGATCAGTGGGTTGAAGGTCCAAACTGCAGTTTCAATGCAGCTTCAAAGGGCTCAACACGATCCCAGTCGAGGAATAATGGTCTTATCTAGCAAAACGATCAGTCATTTTCTTAAAACAATAAAAATGTAGGTACTTTTTAACCACAATGTTAAAAAGGAAAGGTCGTTGGAAAGGTCACACGTGACATATAGGCAGAAGTACCAACCCAGTGTTTACAAGGCGAAGTAAAGAAGTTGGAGGAGAAAATGAGATGCAAGTTTTTACCCTACTCTACCTTTGTAAACCGAAGCACACAGACGAAGAACTAACTGCGTGCAATCTTTTTAACATGATTATGTAATGCGTGAAGACATGCATGCGCATTGCAGAGCTAGTGCAAGATGAGAATTTGTGGTTAAAATGTATATACATTTTTTTTTAAAGAAAATGACAGTTCGTTTCACTAGATAAGACCCTTATTCTTCGTGTAGATACCTTTGAAGCTGCATTGAAACTGCAATTTGGACCTTCAAACCACTGGCCAAAGAAGTCCACTATATGGAGAAAAATCCTGGAAACCTAATTTCTTTGTGACTAAAGAAAGAAAAAAAAAGACATGAACATCTTGGATGACATGGGAGTGAGTAAATTATCAAGTGAACTTCTCCTTTAATCCTGGTTCCAGTCAAATGTTTGTAGTCATTATTTATAGGACTTTATCAACATTTTGAAACAGGATAAAAGTTCTTCTTATTCAGGGTAATTCACACAAAAAGATGAAATAATGCTACATACACAGTATTTTTGAACGAAAATTAGAGCCAAACAAACAAACAAACAGAAGGCCCAGTAAGGGCCAATATTACTGTCATTAATTTAATGAACAGTTTAGAGTGTTGTTTGTGTGCTTATTGAGGCAGGTTTGTCTCCAGATGCCACACTGAGGTATTTGGGATGCATTGGGCACACATGAAGCAGAGCAGGTTAACAGCTCATTGCTCTCTCAGCTGCTGGTCTTCCACTAGTGCTGAGCTGTACTGTATGTTGTCATATTACTGAATGCACCAGATTACTCAAAATACACATGTGGCCACAGATTTGGAGCCCTGCTGTTTTGTATGGAAGTCAGCTTTTGTGTTTACATGTGGGTTTCCATAATTTCTGGCATGATTGAAGCTTTACAATGTGGCCTTGATTCAACATGCAGATTTCCTCCAGGTAACTCTTGCATTTTAATTACATGGTATTAAGCATGTGCTTCAATAACTATGAAAAGACAGTTTGCTCTGAAACCTCGGGACACATAATGTCCAGATAAGAGTCCTTTAAATTATCAGTGCTTACCAAACACTCCAGCAGACGGGCGGGTCGGGCGATGATTATCATTAGCTTTTTTACCAGCTGGGTGACAAATGTCACCTCCCCACTTTCTGAACGCTCATGAGCCTAGCAAGAGAAAAAAAAACAATAGATTTTAAATAGTATACTATCATTTTAATTTCAGTATTCAGTGTGTATGAATTGAGCACCTTAATTACCTACTACATTTATCAAAATTAGCAATATACAAATCAGAGCACACTGAATAGAATAAAATAATGTATTCTTCAATGTAAAGCTTTTAACTTGACCTTCAACAACAAATGAGTTGGAAGCGATAGCAGTCGAGATTTTTGACACTCAAAGCACTACAGTAAGAGAGAGTTGAATGAACTAGACAAAGAGAGTACATAAAAAGGAAGAGTGTATAAAGAGCAGAAAGGAGCGAGTTCATCAATAGGACAGAGAAGAGCCGTTCAGAGTAGATGGTTAAACAGCCGGCTGACAGTAATAGAGCCATCTCTGACAGACAGCACAGTCACCTCAGGGGATGTCTAATCAGCCTCTGAATTATTTATACAGGTAATGAAACCGCCATTGAGTATAATAAAGGGTCTCTGCACTGAGTAAATACACTATAGACAGACAGAACAGAAGTAACAGCAGTGAGAGATATAGGATGAGGGAGGGATTTGGTTTAGTACACCTTCAACTACAGTAGATGAAATGAGATACTCTATACTCAGCTATACATAAGGTCAAGCGTACATAAGGTCAATAGAAGATTCTCAGGATTCCTCTAGGGCCAGACGTCACGTTGATAGCCAGGTCACTTAAGGTGACCCGGCCGTGAGATTGGCTCCTGTGGATTTTTAATGATGCAACCATAGGAGACTGAATGATATAAACTGGTCACTTAAAACTTTAAAACTAGTCTGACCATAAGACAAATGTCCAGTTTAATAAATAAAGCCTATAAATGAGGACGAAGACAAATGCAGGTCAATAGTGAAAGACCTTACAGATGGTTTGTCAGGATATTGGCCAAGATATCCTGAGATATATTTGAGGGTGCAAAAAAAAACTAATCTAAATCTAATCTATACTGAGAAAATCACCTTTAAAGTTGTCCAAATCAAGTTCCTAGCAATGCATATTTCTAATCAAAAATTAAGTTCTGATATATTTATGGTATTATTATCTTTACTTATATCTTAATGATATTTGGAGAAAAAAAAAAAGAAAAAAGAAAAATCGCTAATTTTGACCCGTACTATGTATTTTTGGCTATTGTTAAAAATGTAAACATGCTATTTAAGACTGGTTTTGTGGTCCAGGGACACATGTACACTGGCAGACAATTAATTGTGCATATTTTTATTTTTCAATGCAGTTTAGAATTATAATCACCATCATATAATCAATACATATAATCAGTAACAGTGCATCCATTATTTTATGGACCAGATTCTGTGTTTTAAGAGTCATATACTATAACTCTGACAAATGTTTTTTTTTAAATATTCTACAATTCACAATTTAAAAAAGTAAACACTAGCAAGTGAATTATCAGACAAAATAAAATGTCCATGTTTTGAGTGTTAAATTGTCATACCACTGGTGTGTCCACAATTCAACAACATCAACAACAACAACAGCAGCTATCAGACTATGACCTTGACTCAATGCAACTCCGCAAAGTAAAAGCAATCAGGAACTCAACTGTTAGATCCACATGGTTTCTGAGTGTACTCTGGTCCCAGCGTTCTAAAATCTCCTGAAGAACCTCCTCTTCCTCCAGCCTCCTCTGCCACGAAACGCAGGACATCCTCAGAGCGAGCGAGGAAGCATTAAATGGAGAAGTCGGGAACGCTTTTCTGAGCGCACCTGCTGAAGATGCGGTGTATACCGCGATCCCAGTCTGGCCCACCTGTCACCATCGGCTCCCAAACTAAATCAGCCAATTAGCATGGGCTGGATGATGTCATCCCTGCTCGCCTGAATGCCAAGTACGGCTGTGGCGATGGCGCGGCGACTGCATGAGATCACGACGTGCACATTTTCGATTCCGGCAGGCAACAGCAACGGGATGGTTATGGACAACCAACCGAAAGAGGGGAAAACCCGACCTGATCCCTCCTCCCTCCTTTTCTCTCTCTCCCGCCCTGTCTCTCGCTCCCCGCACCCTCCTCTTGGGTGCATGGGATACTCATCCGTCACCAGTGGTGGTTACTGGAGTGTGAAATTAAAATCAGGAAGGTGCTACACCCCCCCATTCTAACCCTACACAACAAACACACACTCTGGTACATTCCTGCACACACATGATTTGTGGAATCCGAATGGGACATTTGGGAGTCATAACGCTGCCCCTGTGGCACTGTGACTGAGCTAATCAAGACATCAGCGACCTGCATCCTGACTAATGCAGATGTGACAGGTGGCAACGGACCCAACAACTCCAGAACAACTCTATCTTACGTGATTTATGACAGCCTAGCTGTCCAGAGATGACCTCTGCCCTGATGTGGTGACATCAACACTTTGGCAGACATGGATTTATATTTAGAGATCCACAAGAAAGCTTTCTGCATGACAAGGAGTCAGTACTCACAAATGCTGATTTCCTACATACTCTTTACATACTCACATCTTGGTGTAGCTTCTCAAGGTTCTCCTGAAGTTCGTAGAAGTAGCGGGAGGTGATAAGACCCTCGCGGGATTTGTCCAGACAGTCCCGAGCCAGTTCTATGACTTGGTGGTGGATGAAGCTCAGGACGCCGTCAGCTAAAGGCATGACTTTGTCAGGAGCTGAAGAGGATATGAAATCAGCCAGACGTACCTCCATCTGAGCAGTAGCCTGTGGGAAAGAAGGGTCTTGGTAAGGGCTCGGTTGAAACAAAGGCCAAGACATGGAGAAAGAGGTCATCCAGCCACCCACAATGTGCACATTTATTCAAAAATAGTTTTTTTTTTTTAAATAAAGACCTTTAGACCCACTTTTGCTACAAATTCTTTTATATAAAAATTGATAAGTCTTTTTTTTAATATTATGCCTATAGGAAATAAGAAAAAATGTGTATTATTTGTTTTGTTTTGTTTTTTTACAGATATCAAGCAGTGATTTATTATTTCTATTACCTATATACTGTCTGTATACATTAATGCTAAATAGTGTTTTGCTGTTCTAATTTAAATTAATGTTAAATATTTTGTTTATTTATTATTTATTTTTATTATGTTTATCAGTCAAAAGCTTTTGGACAGTAAGATTTTTTAAAGAAGTCCCGCACCAAGCCAAAGCACAGCAAAAACAGTACTATTTTGAAATATTTTTACTATTTAAAATAACGTTTTTCAAAGCAGAAATTTTAGAATCATTACTCCAGTCACATGATCCTTTAGAAATCATTCTAATATTCTGATTTGCTGCTCAAAAACATTCATCATTATGTTGAAAACAGCTGAGTAGAATTTCAAGCTTTTTAGAATATAATTAGCTATTTAGGGTATTTCTTTTCATCAAAGAATCCTCAAACAAAATGTACTCAACTGCTTTAAATATTAATATCAATAACAATAATAAATGTTCCTTGAACAGCAAATCAGCATATTAAAATTATTAGGATCATGTGACAATGAAGACTGGAGTAATGATGCTATTTAGCTTTGATCACAGGAATTAATTACATTTTAAAAATATATTCAAATAGATAGTTCTTTTAAATAGTAAAAATATTTTACAACATTACTGCTTTTGCTGTATTTTGGATCAAATAAATACAGGCTTGGTGAAGAGACTTCTTTGAAAAAAACTAAAAATCTTACTGTCCAAAAAACTTTTGACTGGTATCGTAAAGATATTTAATATGAGTATTAATTAAATAATATATATTCTTCTCTCTTTTTTCTGTCACTATGTGTATTGATACTTTGGCAACGCCATGTGTGAAAAAAGCAACTCTGTCTCATTGTGTGAAAATGAGACTATCCAGTATCCTTGAGGTGTGCAAGTTCAACAGTTTAGACCTCACCTTAGGGAAACGCTCCTTGTAGACATGGTTCATCATGACGATCTCATGGTCAAATGATATGGGTGAGCGTCCAGGGCTGAAGAAGAGAATAAAGAAATAAAAATAAGAGGAGAAGGAAATCAAAAAATGGAACTTTATTTTTCAACTAATCATATATTTTCAACCCTAATGTCCCTCTAGCAGATGTTGTTTGGTCGCCTATACATGTACTCTAACATGGATGATAGACTGAAGCACCTGTATTTTCTGACATATCCAACCTCATTCATGTCAAAGTACCATCTTCAATCAGAGATGCTCCACAGGGAATACTGATATGCACAGCTTGTGTAGATAAGCGAGAATGTGTGCGTTTCAGTCAGGGACACAGATTACAGATGCAGCTGGGACCGCATGAGTCACTCCGGTTAGTAAAGGTAAGCTGGTCATGTGACCTCGAGGATGAGGTAATGCTATAAGTCATCAATCGAAGCCTCGTGCTGCTTATTAGACCTCCTGATAGAATGAAAACATAATAACCATAGCACATCTGATCAACCTCCTGGGTGCCGTTGAGAAATGCGTCAGCACACACACTTACATTCTAAATAGGCTCATCTACAGGTATGTCAGCAACAATAAGCAACAGGGAGAAATATTCTAGTCAAATCTTCAACTTACTTGAGAGCCATTTCAATCAAAAATTACGATCCGACCACGGCTGCGCTAAAGGTTAACTCTGACAGAGATTGATTCGCAGCCGAAGGGAGCTGCATTAACAATCACACTGAGAATATTTCTCCTGCTGAGTGAGGTAGAGAGAAAAGACAAGGGAAAATGAAAGAAAGAAAATGCCTTAAAGCGATCGTCTACTTTTATTAAATAAAGGATTTAGTGTGTGCAAAGAATCGATGTGAACCTCCTGCGGTGTAATAACATTCTGCATTTAGACAGATGATAATTAGTGAATGTAATTATTTTTCTCTGACGAACGCAGAAATGTCCTTGCAGCCCCAAAAATCATCATGTTTTTGAGAAATGACCTTGTAGACAGATTCTCATTATAGTTTTAAGCCAAATGGATTTAATTGAAGGAGATGTAGATATTCTCTGCAGAAACATACTGGAAATAACAGAAAAATCCTTCAGGTCCTACCAATTCTTTGTTTGTTTTTTGTTTTTTTGTGTATTTGAACCCTTTTCAACAATGACTGTATGATTTTGAGATCCATCTTTTCACATTGAGGACAACTGAAGGACTCATATGCAACTATTCCAGAAGGTTCAAACACTCACTGATCCTCCAGAAGGAAAAACAATGCATTAACAGCCGAGGGTGAAAAGTTTTGAACACAATGAAGATGTGTACATTTTTCTTATTTTGCCTAAATATCATATTTTTTACTGCCCTTCAGAAGCTACAGAAGATATTTACATGTTTCCCAGAGAACACAATCATTTTATAAGTTCAAATAATTCAAATAATTACGTTCAAAATTCAAAAGTTTTCACCCCCTGGCTCTTAATGCATTGTTTTTCCAGCAGGAGCATCAGTGAGCATTTGAACCTTCTGTAATAGTTGCATATGAGTCCTTCAAATACACAAAAATGCTAAAAAAACAAAGTATTTATGGGACCTGAAGGATTTTTCTGAAGAATAGCGGCCAGTTTAACTGTTCAGGACAAACAAGGGACTCATGAACAACTATCACTAAAAAAAAAAACTAAAAAAAAAAACAATGCTGTGGACCATTCAGGTAACAACAATGTATTAAGAATCAAGTGTATGTAAACTTTTGAACTGGTTAATTTTTTTAAATTTAA
This sequence comes from Garra rufa, assembly GCF_049309525.1. Lineage (NCBI taxonomy): Eukaryota > Metazoa > Chordata > Actinopteri > Cypriniformes > Cyprinidae > Garra > Garra rufa. Next base: position 28,653,164 of record NC_133372.1, read on the forward strand.
CCATTTATTATTTTTTCTTGTGGACTATGTAAACATCTATGTACATGTCTTTTATGTAAAATATCTTATTCATGTCAGTACTAAATAAAAAAATAACACGCATTTTGTACGATCCCTCTTATTTACCAGACTTGGACACCATACAAATGACATACTACATCTGTTTAGATCAATTTTTTTGAAAGACGTCTGTTACACTCACTAAGGCTGCATGTCTTTGATCAAAAATACAGTAAAGAAATAATATTGTGAAATATTATTACAATTTATTTAAAAGCATTTATTTAAAATAGAAATCTTTTGTAGCACTGTAGTGCATTATGTCTGTATTGCATTCATAAATAAATCAAAAGTTATCTGAAAAGAATGTGAAGACAGATACTATCACATGGAACAAAAGGCAAACAAAGGAAGGGACTGAAAGAGAGAGAGAGGAGGGGAAGAGTGTGTAAATGTGTCACAGTTGAGCACAGAAATGACCTCTAAATCCCTCCGAGGAGCTGGAAACCAGGGAAATCAGCTAGTTAATTGGCCGTGACAGAGTGGTCTGCACTAACACAAACACACACACAATTGGATGACATCACCAACAAAGCCACACACACCCTCATAGTCATTTCTGGTTGTACATTATGTCAAAATTGAATCAAAATGAACATGTTAATTTCAAGAAAACAAATTGGCTTGGCTAGCCAGAAGGAATCCAGAAAGTGTCCGATGTATTCTGTCACTGAGTTCTTTATTAAAATAATATTCTAATCTCCAGCTACTGCTACCAAATCACTTGACATATGGATGATGGATGGTGACCACTGTACGTTGAGCTCATTACTCCTCGAGTGTGCGTGTTTGAGTGAGTTAAAAGATGTAAAAAGAAAGAATGATGGAGAACCGTGTATGACCACCGCATGAAGAAGCGTCCCTGTCAATTCTCTCTGCACGTCTGCTGTCCGGGGCGTGAAATTAGCATAATACTGCTCCATTTCCTCATCTCTAATTAACCAGTTCTAGCTTCGACTGCAAATCCCCTCAACCTCCCCCTCCGTCCAGCCGTTTCATCCTTCTCTCCCTTCTTTCAACAGAAGAAATGGATAATCCTGGGAAGCTGTAATCTGTAAGATGGGGCAACAGCAAACCTCACTACCTCATCCAATATTTATGGATCTAATTCTGGAGTGCTGAACCCCTGCTGAGTGTGTCTAGATACTAAAAGAGGCAAGGCCAGTGTTTCCTGAATAAGTCATCTTAACAGAAAGAGAGAAAGAGCCAGAGGGGAAAGAGAGAGAGGGAGGAAGAGAGATGTGTTTACAGATAAGAAGCTCATGAAGGAAGTCTCTTTTTTAGCGTTGAGGAAGAAATTAGTCAGTCTGTCAGGTCCTGGGCAGAAAGCGTGAGTGACTACTAGAGTAATCATACAACTCTTCTGCAGAGAAAGAGAATGGATAAGAGGAATGCAGGTCACACAAAAAAAATCTAAAGAAAAAAATTGTGCTGTCAAGATTAGAGCGTTAACGCAGGCAAAGAATTTTCACAGTTTAATGGCATTAAAAATATTTTACGCGGTTAACGCTGGGACTCACAAATGCGGTTTCTGTCTCCTTTTTTTCTTCAGTAGAAAAACTGAATTGTTGTCAGGCCATATGTCAGGCCTATGAGTTGTTGTCAGGCCATATGTCAGTAAAAATGAATTTACTTCACACAATACAGTGTATTAATTCATATTAAAGTGCACATCCGCGTCACGTTGAGCAGCGGTAGCTCTCAAAGTAATAGCAGTCAAATAACATAATAACCTAGCTGCTGTGATGTCTATTAATCAAAGAACAAAAGAAAAAAGGAAATCAATAACTTTTGTAGCTTTAGGGACTCATCTGTATTTAATTTAGTATTTAGTGTTTGATAACTTTATTCAATTTCTTGCTGAAATAATGGGTTTAAACAATTAATATTGTTTTAAGTTCAGTTAAATTAGAGGTTATTTTGTAAGGTCTAATAAAAGTTCAAATTGATAGCTCTCAATTATATTGTAATGTTGAATGATTACAGTTAATGGTTAAATACTAGGAAAAAATTATTTCCAAGAGTCATCAGTAATATTGGTATCAGTGATACCTTCAACCATACATTTAACACATTTTTAAAAATATACTGTATGTTGTTTCTACATTAAGACTACATTAAGACTTAAAAGCTTATTGTAAGACCATTCAGACTTCATGTATTTATTTATTTGGGTATCATGGCATATTTTTGGGATATTATTTTTAGTAAACAATACACATTTCCCCTCTATCATTTCACAATAGCCAAGATAAATTTGGACAGTTAACTATTTTTTTTTTCTTTTTAATATCTGTAGTGGCGATTCTCATTCTCTCATTGTTCCAATTAAATCAGAATAAATTCTGTAGGTTATGACATTTTTTGGGATATTATTTTCAGGACAACATCTTTATCGTCGATCATTTTTTGGTCATTTTCATTATTCTCTGTGCTTTTTCTTATTATTGTAATGTTCGTTTTTCTTTTTTTATTATTGCAGCAGTAAAGTAGCAGAAATTCTCAGAAATTTAAATAAATGTGACCCTGGACCACAGAACTAGTCTTAAGTAGCACAGGTCTATATGTGTCAATAGTCAAAAATATATTGTATGGCTCATATCCATCATTAGGATATTAAGTAAAGACCATGTTCCATGAAGATACTTTGTAATTTTCCTACTGTAAACATATCAAAACTTCATTTTTAATTAGTAATATGCATTGCTAAGAACTTCATTTGGACAAGTTTAAAAACGATTTTCTCAATATTGAGATTTTCAAATAGTTGTATCTTAGCCAAATATAGTAATATCCTAACAAACCATACTTCATACTTCAAAGCTTATTTATTCAGCTTTCAGTTAATGTATAAATATCAATTTAAAAAAAAACTGACTCTTATGACTGTTTTTGGTCTATGGTCACAAATATATAATTTTATAACCTATATATAAGTTTATTTTTAATTCAGTAATTACAGATTTTTTGTTTTATTGCTTTACAGTAATAAGAACTGGAGAACTCATTCAATTAATTTCACAATAGAAAATAATATTAGATTTTTCACTCAAACAAAATGTTATTTCTTTTTTTACTTTTGGGTGAAATACAACTTGGACACATTGACAGGCAGAGAGAGGCATGAAGGCAGAGGAGTGAAGAGGCATCAATGTGAAGGGCACAAAGGCTGAATAACACATCTGCTACCTTGGAGGATTCAAGAGAGTCTAGAGAATGAGGTATGGCAGTTTTCTGTCAGAGCTCAAGATTTGGCCTTTAAGAGTGAGTGAGTGAGTGAGTGAGTGAGTGAGTGAGAGCCTTAGGGCCCAGCTGACATCACAAACTACCAATGCCTTGTTCATTTGAAGGGCAACTTTTGATTGCTCCGAAATGGGAATCTGTAAAGTGTTTGTACCTGAGACTGCGGGAGCGTGGCCGCATGGCTGGAGATCTTCTCCCGTCCTCGTCCGTGATGCTCTCCGAGCTGAAGTGTTTGGTGAGGAAATGCAGCTCATCTGCGGTGGGCTGGAAGGGCAACTGGTGCAGCTTCTCCTGAGATGAACATGATGACTGTGAGAAGCAGAGAGGGAGGGATTACAAGGATAGAAGGCATTGCATAGGCTGCCCTGACTGTCAATCAGTTGCCTTTGTTGGCATATTCTGTTGATTGGTAATTTGACTCTTGGCGAGAATTTTTTGTTCTCAAAATATTCAGGCCAAAATGGAAAAAACAAAACTTAAATTTAACTACAGTAATATAGCCATTTAAAAAATGTCCAGGTTATATTTCAACTTAAATTAAGATACTAATTATTTTTCGCATAAAGGAAAGAAGCCTAATTTTAGGACCATTAAGCGTTTTTGCATTGTGACATTATTTAACATCTTATTTTAATACTAAAAGAACAAAAAACCATTCTCATTACTATCAAACATAATGATAATTGCCATTAAAATAATGTCACATTGGAAAAAAATCTTAATGACCTCAACAATAGGCTCCATTTTCATTATAATATAATTTCCTAAGAGTTTTTGTGAGCTTCACCCAATTAAAAAAATGACATTTGTACTTAATCACTAGTTTTTTTCCCCTTGTGTTTAGAGTTGAAAAAAAGCTCTGCAGCCTTCAGAATAAAAATTTGGCCTAGACTAAAAAATGCCTTTTTATCTTTCAGCAGAGGCTTGTGCGGTTTGAACTGATTCCCCAATGAAAGCAACAGCCAGACTGAGTTACAGTCAATTTTTTGGGGACAGAACTCTTTTGAAGTGAATGCACTGATATGAAGCCACTGGCTTCACTTTAGGCTAAAGGGAGCTGCTTTGTACCTAAAGTTTATCCTACTGTAGGGTCAATAGGATAAACCTTCTGGGCAAGTTAAGGCTTGGGATCAAATGCAATACCAAACAGTGATGCATATATCTGAGGGTTGATACAACACAGAGGGACTACAGAAAGAACATAAGCACAAACACACACAGAGACTCACCGAGACTGTTGAGCTGGGGGTGTTGGTTCCATAGCCAGAGGATGGCAGAGAGGCGAGAGACCAGCGACGACCATCCGTCCTAAAAGGTTATATGAGGAAAAGGTTAAAACCTGTTCTTTACAAATCACTTCTGATATTCTTCAAAGTAATCAGGACCAGTAGAAATACAAAGCAGTGGGAGCATTCAGACAAGCAACGATGAAATATCACACAATCAGAGTAGAATAAAGCACCACCGATTATGTCCACAATAACTGACATTTGAACAATAAACAATAATGATGATTATTACATTCAACTGTGCAGCTCAATAAGGCTTGCATACAAGAGTCATAAGCATTTGCCACAATGGTTAGGCTGCCCGTACAGGAACTTACGTGTGCTTTTATTGCAGACACACATTCACAAGCCTTTTCATGCAAATAGCACAGTGTGAATTCGCTGAACGTGGCATGATGGCTGTTATTACACAACAGCAGTAGGTTCACTTACTCAAACACATGAACCATTGATGACCGATTTTTGGGAATTTAACACTGTCAGCGTCCCTTTACTTTGACAAAATAAGAAACTTTACTGATCTTTTTGACCCCTGATTGGAATGTGCAGTACACAAAACATACAAGACTGAAATGATTTTAATACCAATCACAAAAGTTTGGTGTTAGGAAGTTTTTTCTTTCTTAAAATAAATGAATACTTTTATTCCGTAAGAGTGCATCAAATTGATTAAAAGTGATTGTAAAGACATTTTTAAATTTCCATTTCAGTTAATTTTCTATTTTACAGTTTTCGATTTCAAATAAATGCTGTTATCTTGACATTTTTAATCAAATATTTAAAAAAAATGTTTCCGCACAAATATTTAGCAACTGTGTTTACAAAACTGATAAAAAATATATATTCCTTGAACAGCAAATCAGCATATCACATTGACTTCTGATGCAGTGTTGAATTTCAGGAATAAATTATATTTTGAAATATATTGAAATAGAAACAGTTATTTAAAATCCTACAATATTACTGGTTTTACTGTATTTTTGATTAAAGAAATGTAGCCTTGGTGAACATAAGTTCTTTTAAAAACATTTAAGAATTTTACCAAAACCAAACTTTTGATTGGTAGTGTATAATTGTAAATCATTTTGATGCAAAAATATTCCACAAGACGACATGTAGCCAAAATATTCTCATTTTTTAAACTCTTTCCCTGCTAAACACAAATTTTCCAGGTTTCCATGTTTTTAATGTTATACACTATCAGTCCAAAGTTTTTGAACAGTAAGATTTTCAGTTTTTTTAAGAAACCTCTTCTGAAATAAAAGTATTAATTTCTATAATTTCTTTCCCAAAAATAAATAAATAAATAAAAAATGATACCGACTCCAAGCTTTTGAATAGTATAGTATAAAAAAATTACAAAAGCTTCTTATTTCAGATAAATGCTGATCTTTGGATCTTTCTATTCAACAGAGTCCAGAAAAAAATATTGTTCAACTGTTTTAAATATTAATAATAATAATAATAATAATAATAATAATAATAATCAGCATATTAGAAGAATTTCTGAAGAATCATTTGACACTGAAGACTGGAGTAATAATGCTGAAAATGTAGCTTTGATCACAGGAATAAATTACATTTTAAAATAGAAAACAGTTATTTAAAAAAGCAAAAATATTTCAAAATTGTACTGTTTTTGTTGTACTTTGGATCAAATAAATGCAGGCTTGGTGAGCAGAGGAGACTTCTTTAAAAGAAACATTAAAAATCGTACTATTCAAAAACGTTTGACTGGCAGTGTTCACTCAGGGTACTATTAAGAATCTCCTGAGTCCAAAATCTCCCAATTCAAATTACAGACGAGGAAGATGCAGAAATGAGCGATTTAATATGCAAGCAGATGCATATAAAAAATAATGTGATCATCAACAATAAACTGCATATAAATAAAAAAATAAAAAATGTTACGGAGTGAAACTTCGATCCAGGAATTGGTAAAGAACTGTGAAGCTTTGGGGGTGTTGATGAAAGCAATCTAATGCATCTTTGCTTTGATCATAGTACTGAATATGATCCAGATGTAGTATTTGATCAAAACACGTTTTTCTCAACTTTCATCTTAAAATGTTACTTTTTTAATGAAACTAACCTACATTCGAGTGTTGCTTGAAGCTACAATTAAAACTGATTTTTCTGTTTGTTTGTTTAAAAGTAGAAAAGTTTTTTTGTATTGCATGTTCAGATATTCCTACAACAAAAAATTCTGGGGGCAATGAAATTTTTGTAAAAATGTTCAAAAATGCTCCAGATGGCTGGCAACTTTTTTCAAAAACACTGGTGGGGAAAGAGTTAAGTATTTACTTTCTTTACTTTGGTGAAAAATCAAATGATTTATGCAAAGCCCAGAAATCTGTGGAATATTTTTGAAGATTAAAAATCGGTTCTGAGAACACATTCAAGCTGTTTGTATCCAGCCAGCTGAACGAGGTGGGATGATTAATAATTTATCATGCCGATACATAAATGAAGTTGTCTGAGATGTTTTTAAATAGATCTGGCATGTCAGCTCTAATGAAATGGAAACGTGATGGTTAGTGTAAACAGCCATGCTGAAAGCACACACAGGAAATGATGTTGTAAAGGGAGTGGGTGATTATTACCTGTCAGCCCTGTGTCCATGGCTGTATGGAAGAAAGTAAAACATTAAAAAGTGATGCTCTGAGGGCATCTTTGTGTGTGTGTGTGTGTGTGTGTGTGTGTGTGTTCACTGGTCTAATGCAGCTTTCACCATGACCTTCACAAACTTAGGTTGAACACAGAATTCAAATGCCCTACCAGTCAAAAGTTTTTGAACAGTAGGATGTTTTTAAAGAAGTCTCTTTGGCTCACTAAGTCTGCATTTATTTAATCTGAAGTACAGAAAAACAGTAAAACTTTAAAATATTTTACCATTTAAAACAACTGTTTTCTATTTGAATATATTTTAAAATGTAATTTATTCCTGTGATCAAAGCTAAATTGTGACCCTGGACCACAAAACCAGTCTTAAGTCGCTGGGGTATATTTGTACCAAGAGCCAAAAATACATTGTATGGGTCAAAATTTTAGATTTTTCTTTTATGCCAAAAATCATTAAGAAATTAAGTAAAGTTCATGTTCCATAAAGATTTTTTGTAAAATTCCTACTGTAAACATATCAAAATGTAATTTTTGATTTGTAATATGCATTGTTAAGAACCTAATTTGGACAACTTTAAAGGTGATTTTCTCAGTCTTTTTGATTTTTTTGCATCCTCAGATTTCTGATTTCAAATAGATGTATCTCAGCCAAATATTGTCCGATCCTAACAAACCATATATCAATAGAAAGCTTATTTATTGAGCTTTCATATGATGTATAAATCTCAGTTTTGTCAAATTTAACCTTATGACTGGTTTTGTGGTCCAGGGTCACAATTTTCAGCATCATTACTCCAGTCTTCAGTGTCACATGTTCTTTCAGAAATCATTCTAATATGTTGATTTGCTGTTTAAGAAACATTTTTATTATGATTATTATGATCAATTGTTTAAAACAGTTGTGTGCAATTTTTTCAGGATTTATCTGACATAAGATTTTGTAACATTATACACTATACCATTCAAAAGCTTGAAGTAGAAAAAATTATAGAAATTAGTACTTTTATATAGCAATTTATAGAAATTAATATTTTTTAATTTGTTTGGCACGCTTTAAATTGATTAAAAGTGATGATAAAGACATTTATAATGTTACAAAAAATCTGTTTTAGATAAATGTTGTTCGTCTGAATTTTCTATTAATCAAAAAACCTTAAAAAAATCTATTCAGCTGTTTTCAATGTAACAGTAATAATAAATGTTTTTGAGCAGCAAATCAGAATATTAGAATGATTTCTGAAGGATTATGTGACTGGAGAAATTATGCTAAAAATTCAGGAATAAATTACATTTTAAAATATATTCAAATAGAAATCGGTTATTTGAAATGGCAAACATATTTCAAAATTTCCCTGTTTTTGTTCTGTACTTTGGATCAAATAAATGCAGGCTTGGTGAACAGAATAGATCTCTTTCTCATCACTTTTGATCAATTTAAAGCATTCTTACATCCAAGTAAAAGTGAAAATTTTGCTTTGATGACAGAAATAAATTACAGTTTAAATTATGTTCAAAAACAGTTATTGTAATTAGTAAAAATATTTTTAAAAATGTAGTTTTTGCTGTACTTTGAATTAAATAAATGCAGGCTTGGTGAGCAGAAGAGACTTCATTACAAATCTTACCGTCCACAAACTTTTGACTGGTTGTGTACACCCGAACTGTTTTCTTATTTCCAAAACCATTTAAATCAGACTGCCTTATTTTGTCCATTAGGTGGCACTGTTGGTCCACGAGCATTTTGGACTGGATGACACAATGGTCTTGCTCTATGGCTGACATTCAAACGAATCCTTTTAATTAAGCCTGGGGTCATCAGCTCTGTGTGTTCTCTCCCAGTTGTTAAAGCATTACCATCTTTTGCTGCTCAATTACCAATTCAGATTCACTCATTACCATTCCTGGTGTCATTATTCAGAGCCACAGTGAAGGATTATGGGATATTACAAATTAATTGAAAGTGGGGTGCTTAATAACCAGCAGATGAGAAGCAAACTATGACAACAATATTTGCAAGAAGTGCAAAGAGATATTACTTGCTTAGTACTGGCTCAAACTTTAATTTGCAAACATTTTAGACTAAAAAGTTATATTAGAACTTTTACAATTAAAGGTTGTATCAGCGATTTCTAGCCTAAAACATAAAGTGTCAATTTCAGCTGACCTTTCTTCACGATCCGCTCGCTGCCAGCCCCATAAATTGTCTGTGAAAAAAACGCGTCTCTCTGGTCAGCCTAGGGTCCGAGATATCAACTATTCCACAGATAAACAAACAGTGTTCCAACCAATCAGCGTCAGGGGTTTGGTGTTGTGGACTTTCCTACTGGTGCAGGGATGTGAGGGAGGCGGAGCGAAAGTCCACAACACCAAACCCCTGACGCTGATTGGTTGGAACACTGTTTGTTTATCTGTGGAAAGGTTGGTAGTGCCGATTTTTTTTTTGGCATATCTCGGACCCTAGGCTGACCAGAGAGACGCGGTTTTTTCACAGACAATTTATGGGGCAGGCAGCGAGCGGATCGTGATGAAAGGTCCGCTGAATTTGACACTTTATGTTTCAAGCTAGAAATCGCTGATATAACCTTTAAATTAGATTAAATTGACCTCTGACCCATAATGTCACTCACCTGCGAGCTGGGATGAAAGAAAAATGGGCCGCAGTGTTCGGAGAGAAATTACGTGGACTGTCCAATGGGCTGCTTCCTGAAACAGACCAAAAATATGACATGAAGTGAATTATTCACAACAATCGAGTTCAACTACCCACTATTAGTCCAAACTGAAGTCAAAATATATATTGAATTCATACTCAAGGCCATCAGGAGACACATTATGCTCGTCATAAGTAAACGCAATTGCCCTAAGGTCCTTACCTCTTCTATCCTGCTGATCTTTCCCATTTATTTTATTCATCAAAGCCCTTTAAAGATAACAAAACCCTTTAGAAGAGTGGGCTTCTTATGCAGGCCGCATTGAGACCACAGGTACAGGGATAAAACACACTTTGATCATGGGTCTTTTTTTATTCTCCTGCACAGCTCTGTGAGAATAGATTAGTGCTTAGTGAAGCACTTACAGTGTTTAAGTGCTTTAGACAACAGGAACCTCAATCAAAAATGCCTCAAGTGGAGTGATATTGCATAATGAATGTTATTTAATGATTTGCAGACCATGAGCAAAGAATCGTTTTTGATTAACTCGAGCTCAAATTCACATTCAGGGGATTTTGCTAAGAACACAGTCTTTATCTCTATTCCACTGGTATTTAAATGGAAAGATTACATATCCTGAGCTCCTTCACAGTGTGCCACATTTTTACATCTTAATGTAAGATTGAAAACAGATTAAAATGTACATGAGTGCTATGACTAATGTTACTAGGTAATAAAAGAACACAATTTGATCTAAAAACCACTCTATTGGAGCACAGAAACAGGTATCATCAATCAATCCAGTCAATCCGAGCGACGGGACGCTCCTATCTGGACTGTGTGGTACGGCTCGGGTCACAATCCCCTATGCATTAATCATGCATTAATGCATTCGTCAAAGCGGTCTATGCCGAATCTTAAATATTAATGAGGGCATAATTCTTTGTCAGGAAGTAAGTGTAGGAACAGCTGCGCACAGCTGGAATGGGACACGGCGCAGGGTGGATCTGTCACGGAGATGCATTCATTTTAAAGGAGAATCCCGTGTAGGAGACGCCACAATTGTGTGCTACACGGTGAAGCACCTGCTTATTTTTCATCAGGAAGACTGAAGGGTTTTGCTGAAGAGATGCAGACACCCTCTCGTAGCATACATAGCAGAGAGAGGAAAACCAATCAGCACCCTGCCTGTTGAATTACACATCCTATGTTTTTGGATGAGAGTGTGAAAAATCACACAGAATCTGACATTTTCAACTTTCATGTGGAAATAAAACTGCATACTGATTTTTTTAAAACCGTGAACACAGAGGAATTCATGCAATGTTTTGCTCGTGTTAACTTGCCATTCTTCGTAACTACATGCTTAATTTATCCATCCTTCACTAATAATATAAACATACACTGCGGTTCAAAAGTTTGGGTTTAGTAAGACTTAAAATGTTTTTTTAAAGAAGTATCTTATGCTCATCAAGGCTGCATTTACAATACAGAAAAAACAAGAATATTGTGAAATGTTATTACAATTTAAAGTCATGGTTTCTATTTTAATATACTTTAAAATGTATTTTACAATGTGTCCAATGCTGTATTTTCAGCATCATTACTCCAGTCTTAAGTGTCGCTTGTTTTTTGGTCCTTCATCATTCTGATCATTTAAGGATTCTTTGATGAATAGAACATTAAAAACAGCATTTATTATATAAGTCAATATAAGTCTTTTCTATCACTTTTTATCAATTTAACATGTCCTTGCTGAATAAAAGTGTTAATTTCTTTTCAAAAAAAGAAAGAATAAAACTTTACCGAACACAAACTTTTGAACAGTAGTGTATATGGTTAGAAAAGATTTCTATTTTTAATAGAAATAGTTTTTTTTCCCTATTTATTCATCAAAGAATTCTGATGAAGAATCAGTTTCCAAAAAATATTAAACCGCACAACTGATAATAAATCAGCATATTAGAATGATTTCTGAAGGATCCTGTGACACTGGAGACTGGAGTAATGATGCTGAAAATGTAGCTTTGATCACAGGAATAAAATAGATTTTAATGTAATATTTAAATAGAAAAAAAATATTTTACATTGTAATAATATTTCACAATATTGCATTTTTTCTGTATTTTTGATCAAATAATTTTATAATAATTTGAATAATAATAAAATAATATAAATAATAAACACATATACATAAATCATTTAAAATAGTAAATATCTAACATTAAATTAAATAAAACAAATAAATAATAAAAATACTACAACATTTCTTTAATTAAATTAAATGAATAATTACATACAAATTATAATTAAATACAAAAATAATAATAAAAATTAAAATAATCAAGAAAACATTAATAAACAAACATTGCTGTTCAAAAGTTTGAGATCAGTAAGGTTTTTAATGTTTTATTCTTTTTAAAGAAAGGCTGCATTTATCCAGGAAAAAATAATATTAATATTAATAATATTATTTCAACGTAAAATAACTGTTTTCAATGTGAATATGTTTTAAAATGTAATTTATCCCTGTGATGCAAAACTGAATTTTCAGCATTATTTCTCCAGTCTTCAGTGTCACATGATCCTTCAGAAATCATTCTAATATGCTGATTTATTACTTTTATTATCAATGTTGGAAACAGTTGTGCTGCTTATTATTTATTTGGAACCTGTGATACTTTTTTCAGGATTCTTTAATGAATAAAACAACAGCATTTATTTAAAATAGAAATCTTTTATAACAATATACCATAAACTACGATTTAAAAGTCTGTGGTCAGTAAATCTTTCTTCTTTATTTAAAAAAAAAAAAAGAAATTAATATTTATTCATAGAGGATGTGTTAAGTTGATAAAAAGTGATAGCAAAGACTTGTCATTGACATTGTCAAAAAAAATAATTCTATTTTGAATAAATGCTAGCCCTGAAATCCTGAAAAAAGTATCACAGGTTCCAAAAAATATTAAGAGCACAACTGTTTCCAACATTGATAATAAAAGTAATAAATCAGCATATTAGAATGATTTCTGAAGGATCATGTCACACCAAAGACTGGAGTAATGGCTAATGAAAATTCAGCTTTGCATCACAGGAATAAATTATATTTTAACCATATTAAAATAGAAAACCATCATTTTAAACTGTTATAATATTTTACAATATTACTGTTTTTTCAGTCTATTTTTTTTTTACACAGACTAATCTAAAAAAGCTTACAGAAAAAGCAGCATCACACCAGCATTGACTTCTCGTCATGTCTTAAAGGAACTGTATGTAAGAATTTTATTTTAGTTAATCATAAAATGGCCCTGACATGTCACTAGACATTAAGAAATCATGTTCATTTTAAATACTTATATCACTGACAACAGTGGTCCGGCCAGGATATTGTCATTTAAAAGTGAGAGTTGCAGCCCTCAACTGATGTTATTGTTGTCATTTTGTGTTTTGGTCTGAGGCTCCACCCTCCAGCTATCTACCAATCACGAAATCAGTAGAGTTTTGTCATCCGGGTTGCCAGCTCTGTTACAGCTGCAGCTATGAACATGTCGGATAAAACATGTATAACGTTACGAAACCTAAAAGCCTCGTTATGAATCCGAAATACGTTGTGACAAAGTCCGAAATAAAACAAGGATTTGTATAGGAGATGCCTTTGAAAGATGGAGACGGCTGAAAACGGAGAAGAATTTGAAGACAGACACCAAAGTTGCTAATTTTCTCCTGGACAGGTAAGATTCATCTATGTTTGGCTAACTTTGCTTCCGTACACAGTGGATTTTCCACGGTCGGCCATGCTAAATGCGTTCATAAAAAGCTTTTTATTCCATGGAATGTCTGGATACTGGATTCTGATTGGCTGGCAGGTATGCAGTAAAACGGTTTAATGCACAGGTAGTTCCAAGTCAGTTTAATCACCGTTCTATATTAATGCGCTGCTTTAATTGAAGCACGCAAACGCAGAGAGAGAGAGAGAGAGAGAGAGAGAGAGAGAGAGAGAGAGAGAGAGAGAGAGAGAGAGAGAGAGAGAGGTCGACGGAGATCGCATTGTGCTGCGCACATACATAAACTTCTTGTCAGCGCTTGCCCGCGATTCTTATTAAAACAGCCTAGATCCTAGATCGCTTTACTTTCTCTCGGTCGATCGACAATTTACTGAAACAAATGCTATAATTCATTCAAATAAATGTGATCTTACCAGACTATTTCATCTCTGAGTCTGATTTGAAGCAGGCAGAATGCGTGTCATAACTGACGAAAATAACCGTCTTTTTATCCATTCAGTCAAGTTTTGCGCTGCAAATATCAATCCTAGTTTTAATTTGTCTATAACCATGGAATAAGCGGGATAATCAACGGCTTGCCGTGCGTTAAAGGATTTAAAATGCACTTCGCGGAGGCAACCACCCTCCGCTTCGGGCGGTTATTAGCCTCCACGTCGTGCATTTAAAATCCTTTAACGCACGGCAAACCGTTGATTATCCCTTACATATCGCACCACTAGCAGGGTATGAAAACAATCTATGTTCCGACTGAAATGTGGTATTACACCGTGTCTACACCGGATGGGACAGTTGTCGCGCCGCAACAGCTAAAGGCCACGTTCACACCGAACGAGTTTTCGCAGTGAGAGGCGCCTTTTTTTGAATGGTTTTCTGTTGGCAGGGAGCGTTCTGCTCGCTGCTTATGCGCCCCGGGCGAACTCGCTTTTTCGCCGCCTGCTGCGCCTTGCGTTTTTGCAGAAGCGCTCTGAGCGCCTGAAGTTGAAAAAAAAAGCAACTCTGAGCGGAAAAACGCCCGACGTCATACGCGTTTTTTCCATTGTCCAATCGAATGAATGGAGAGGCGGGCCTTCTGTTGTGGTGACGAAAGTTTACCGTTGCTTAAAAAGTCCGGAGACTGCAAGAAATGGAGGAGAAACTTTTGGTGTCTGTCGTGGGTAACCCGGAGCTGTATTTTTTAGGGTTCCTGCTAATATGACAGTTTAATTAACAGCAAAAACCAAAGATTTTAGAGCGCTGGCGCTATAATTCTTTGATTTGACTGACAGGACAGCTGATTTGGTCGTTGCCTAGCAACATAAAACAACGGCAGCACACTGCTCTTTTTGAAAAGTCACCAAAAAAAGGCAGTGCTGTGTGCCTCGCGTTTTTAGAACTAAAAGTGTTCGGTGTGATCGGGGCCAAAGTCTGTCTACACTGGACGCGACAAAGCGACCGTTGCAAATCATTTAAACTTTGTGTGAGCACGTCATAAATAGAACGCGGCAGCAGATTACTGTCGGGGATCTGCCGTGTCGCGCCGCATCCAGTGTAGACAGCGTAATAGGTTCTATTGTATTTTGTTGCGTCGCGCCACGCCGCTCGCGTCCGGTGCAGACACGGTGTTACATCTTTACGAAATATTTGGCTAATCACCATTAGTAAATTTTTGCGATACATAATTACTTCGCAAAACATCTCTCGTGAAGCAACAGAAGAAGAAAAAATACTGTGTAGGACTCGTCACTTGCCATTGGAAGCTCCTTGTAGCAGCCTAGGTTCCTGCCGGATCCTGCAGCTTAGCTGGCAACCTCGAGTCAGGGGGGAGAGGGAGGGAATACACCGTTCTACAGTATTTTGAAAGTGATTGCAGTAGCAGTTTTGGCCACAATCCTACATACGGTTCCTTTAAGTGTAATGACATCTCACAAAGCACTGCAGTATTTAATTCTTGTGCTGCTAGTGTCATAACCTGGCAAACAGCTTCCTGAAACAGACTGTAATGAGTGCAGTGTGGCAGCGCAAACCCCCTGTTGACAGTGCTCAGTTGAGTTTGAAATAATTTAGCCTCCGCTGCTTCTGTTGGCAGTCGCATTAGAATGCTGCTAATGGCTTTGAAGTGCTTAAAATGAAGCCGCATTTGGGTTAATGTTCCATTTTAGATTTGTTCATTTAAATATTGCAAGCACACAACTTCAAGTGATGCCTCCCAAACTGCCAGATGCTGTACGGACAAAAACAAACAGTGTTCCAAACAAAACCCATGTGGGTTATATCAGGACTAAGCACTGCAAAGCATAACATCATTATAAAAGTCCTGAATTTGTGTCAAAATGAGCTATCGGTGTCTCTTCTCAAACTGTACTGTGTGTTCTGATGATCTAATCCAGTAATTCAAGTGAGTAGATGGGGTTGACAAGCAGATGTCAATGATTAGAACTGCAGCACGTTATTTATCATTTTAAGAGCCCTGCTGAACAACGTGAGCATGATCTGTGTACTTTATGTGCTCTTATGACCTGAGATCAGTTATAAACACATCTAGTCATCTCCTTAATCTCTCTCTCTACACGCAAACAGAGGAAAGAGAGTATGCCTGCTGGGTTTGACAGCTGATTTCTCCATTTCTCTTTCCAGCTCAGATTTTTCCACAACGTGGAAGTGACACAAGGGATACACCCACTGGAGCAGAAGCACTTTTATTAAGTGTTTTATCACTAGCTTCAGCTTTATTGAAGCATTACTGTTACAACTGCAGTGATACAAAGTGCTTTGCAAAGTATTAACCATTTCTCTTGTTTTTCTGAATGACCAGTCTCGTTTTTACATGCTGGAACTGTTTTATCATAATTAGTTCAGACATTTAGAAAGTACTTATTATTCATAAAAATTTTAATGATAAAATATTAAACATTAAAGTACATTTTAAATGTGCAATATTATAAACAAAATGGTGAAAGTATTCATTCTGTGCCTGCTGTAAATTGTAACAGTTTACAAAAAGGCAAAACAAATTCCTGATGATTTACTCACTCCCATGCCATCCAAGATGTTTGTGTCTTTCTTTCTTCAGTCGAAAATAAAATAAAAATGTATATACTTTTTTCCACAAATGCTCGTCTTACACTAGCTCGACTTTTTGGAGGAGAAAACAAGTTCGAGTTTTCGCCCTACTCTACCTTTTTGAGCTGGAGTAAATAGACCAAGAACTAACCACAAATGTCCTTTCCAACATGACATAATTAGTGAAGATGCAAACGCACATCACAAGCATTTGTGGTTAAAACGTACAGTGCCTTGCGAAAATATTTATACCTCTTAATTTTTGACACGTTTTGTTATGTTTCAGTCTTATGTTAATTTATATTCCATAATGACAGAGCAAAGATTAGATTAGAAATAATTAGATGATTAGAAATAAACTCCAAAAATGAATCCATTGCATAAGTATTCAAACCCTTTTCTGGGAGACTTGAAATTTAGCTCAGGAGCACTCATATCACTTGCAGATGTTACTACGCTTTGAGTGGAGTGATGTTTACCGTAATGTGGGCGTCTACTTTTGGCGCAGCGCCCTCACGTGGAAGATTAGAATATGAAAAGCGAATATCTTGTGGGCGTGATCTAATCAAAAAATAATGAAGAAGACAAGGGAGACTGGACATTGTGTTGGTTTCATATGGATTACTTTATCACAGAATATTTGTTTTCGATAAAACTTACTTAGTTTAAAAACATACATATCAAGCTTTCTCTAGACATATTGCTCATGTCTCTGTGTTGTGTATTGGCTGAGTTATAGTCTATTTTACTGACGCTTTTCTGAATGAAGATCACGGAGATCAACGCGGCACACAGCACACCGTTTTTGTTTTCTTTATTTTGCAAAATCACACAGTTTTTTTGTTTGAGTATATACAAATAAAAGTAGACCCTTTACAGATTCGATTGATGTACTGCTTTTATCTGTACAATCAGAAATGACCGAGTAATTGAAGTTCCTTTTGAGAAACTGCCACAAAACGCATATATGTGTTTGTCGGCCCCAGGGGGTTAACCTGTGGCAAATTTATTTGAATGAGTATGATTTGGAAAGGAACACACCTCTCAACAAAAGACAGAGTGTAGCTTAATGTGGGGGAAAAAAGGTTATTTAAAGCAGTTGAACATAAGGCTGCAACATAAAATGTGAGAAAAATAAGGGGTATGAATACTTTCGCAAGGCACTGTTTTTTTGTTTTTGTTTTGTTTTTTTTAAGAAACTGACCAATCATTTTGCTAGATAAGACCCTTATTCCTCGGCTAGGAATGTGTAGAGCCCTTTAAAACTTCAACTTGAACCTTCAACCAACTGATCCCCATTGAAGTCCACTATATGGAGAAAAATCCTGAAATGTTTTCTTCAAAATCCTTAATTTCTGTTCGACTGAAGAAAGAAAGACATGACCTTCTTGGATGACACAGGGGTGAGTAAAAATCTGAAATGTTTTATTCTGAAAGTGAACTAATCCTTTAATGTGAATTATCAAGAGTATATTTATAATCTAACACTAATAAACACGTTGTACTGTTCATTGTTAGTTAACAATAACACAATAACCAATGAATAAACTAATGTTAGCAATATGAAGCAATGACTTCATAATATGTGGTTTGGTGTTTGCGGTCACTGCCATGTTGAAATACTTCAAGCTGCAAGTTTATTAGTGGACTGAGGGTTATAATGCAGCATTTCCCGTATTTTACACCACACATTCTTCCTTCTGTTTTAATAAAAAGGCTAGCGCCTAAAGCATGAAACTACCATCATCACAAGTCACTGTAGATATAGTGTTTCGTGGCCAGTGTTAGATATTAGATTTTTCACCACGTAAATCGCAGTGAATTTCAAATAAAAAGCTATATGTTGGTTTCTTCTGACCACAAAAGATCTTTCCCACATCACAAATAGGTCAATATTATGGTTTCTGGCAAAAACCTGATGTGTTTTCACATCGTTTTTCTTGACTAATGGCTTCTTTTGGCCACCCACAGATTCCTTCCTTATGAAACATGTTGTAATTTACTCTTCTTAGGAAAGCTTTTTAGCCTATTTTCACAGCAGTTCTTCAGATTTACAATCTAAATAATGATCCTTTAACTGTGGGGTTATTATCCACATAGTGTATCGGCTACTTTAATGACTATTTAATGTTATTTTAATGCATATGTAGAGGACAGTTTTATAGCAAATATGTCTCTATTAGAGCAACTGTCATTTGTGCTTCTGTAAAATGTGCATTGACAATGCACTCACCACACATACACAACTGCTGTGCAAATCACTCATCTCAGCTGTGATGACTTCAAATTATCATCTCCCAACATAAACACTAGTCAAGTCTGTGTATATGAGTAACACATGGATTTGATTATGCCTCATGTTTTACAGGGAAAGGTTAATAAGAAGATTTTCAAACTTAGACTGACGTATTTCAGACAAGATGGAAAGTACAAATCTGCCAATCCCTAAGGAGGCATACAGAGAAAATGTATTGGAAAATGTCAACTGTCAATCCATTCATAATGCCCATGAATTAGATGAGAAATCCCTCCACCGCATTAGAATTACTCTATGGCAAACTGAGATTTGATGGTTGCTATGGAGATATAATGTAATATTTTGTGAACAGCTGCCACACAGCTTTGCATTTTTTTTGTGCGAGAAGGCAAACAGCGTGTGTGTGTCTTACTTGTGAAGTGTATACAGTTTCTGGTCCAGACTCTCGTAAAATGTCTACATGGAGTCTACATAGCCAGCTACCTACTAAGACAGCATCCTAACTGAAAAGACACCTTGAAAGTGACTGAAATAATCTAAACAGTAGGGATGTAACGGTATCAAAACTTCACGGTACGGTAATACCTCGGTATGAATGGCACGGTACGGTATTTATTGAATCATTTACAGGAAAAACAAAACTAATGAAGAGACACGAAAAAAGTGCCAATTAAACAGTTTACATGAACACTGAACATATCAATGGCATACACATTTGCCATCTATCTGTAAACTTTGAAACAGAAACTTTAGTAACTATTTTAGTAACAAAAAATTATTAAAGCATGTAAAAAAACAGTCAAATCAGTTTAGCTGAATGAGTTGACTGAATCTAGTTGTCTGCTTGAAATAAGATTTTTTTTCTTACCCCATTGACAGATTATTTAGCTTGTTTTAAACAAAAACTCACTTAATTTTGACTTGTTATACTAAAAACAAGACAATAATTTTTACTTGTCTAGAAAATCCTTCTTGATTTAATAATATTTAGATATTTTGGCTGGAAACAAGACAAAATTCTAAGTAAGAAAAGCATTTTTTTGCAGTGCAGTAGGCTCTCATGCCTTTCTTTCGCATTAAATCTTTATTAAAAACAATCCTTTAAAAAACTTTTCTACCTGGACAAGTGCATCTATTATGTTGCCTAGTTTATTTAAAACTGCACCTTTCCTTATTTTAAACCTAGCCAAAAAGCCACGTGTTGACTGTGAAATTTATATGCATTTATAGTACATTTCCGTGTCAATCCATGTTAATTTTTTACAGCGAACAATGCACTGTAACATTAATTCAGCGCAGACAGCGCAGCCAAAAATATACTCGGTCACGGTGCCGAAATGATCGCTGCGCTGCTGCAAAGGCACCGCTTCTAGGACGTACTGCCGGACAGCAACCGCGTGCAGTGTGAACGCTCTAATCCATTAACATGGGTGCTGAAAAGAATACGTAATGCATACGCACTTCAGACGGAGCAGGTTCGACCATTTCCATCTCTGTTCCTTGCTGCTACAGTCTATAGCGACAACAGACCGCAATGGATGATGGCCACGCCTGGGCTGATGGGAAATGTAGTTCCCGCTACCTCCCGTTCGCTCCATTCGCCTGAGCAAACTTTTCTCAGAAGACCTATTGTTTTATCGAGTCATGCGACCACGATAGTATCGAAAAAATGTGTTATTGCGGTATGACGGTATTTACAATACCGTTACATCCCTACTAAACAGCTATCAACACTTCAGAATATCAGCACAACAGTTGAAAGGACAACCCTTTTCAACCAGCTTTGTATTGTTACAATATCAGTAGTACAGTAGTACAATATCTATTACTGTATATGTAATAGATAAATAGTATAATGTTACCTGCCTTTCAGTTTGTTTTTAGACTTTTGACAACCAGATGACGCATTTTGCACTTGATTTGTTGAAAATCAAGTTGTCTATTAAAGGGAACCCTAGTTATTAAGACTTGTATGGCTTATTGTAATGTATATTATGTCTCTTAATATAATATGTAGTAGAAAACTCTTGAAAGATTTAGGTTATTTTTTAAAAAAAAATCCACATTATATTTAACTGCAACTGAAAGAGCTTACAGGTGGAGATTAAAGGAATAGTTCACTTTCAGAACAAAAATTTACAGATAATGTACTCACCCCCTTGTCATCCAAGACATGTCTTTCTTTCTGCAGACGTAAAGAAATGGTGTTTTTGAGGCAAAAATTTCAGGATTTCTCTCCATATAATGGACTCGTATGGTGCACCCGAGTTTGAACTCATATACTTTTTAGTCTCAAATGCTCGACTTGCTGAACTAGACAAGACAAAAAATTGTAACTTTTTTTACTTTTGAAGCTGCATTTTGGAAGTTCAAACTCGGGGGCATCATATAAGTCCATTACATGGAGAGAAATCCAGAAATGTTTTGCTTAAAAAACATAATTTCCTTACGACTGAAGAAAGAAAGAAAGAAAAATTTTTGTTCTGAAAGTGAACTACTCCTTTAAGGTAAGCGTAGGCTTAACCGCTTAGTGTTCCAATTTTTCACCCGCAGAACTTTTTGCATTGAGTTAAGGTTGACAGGAATGCTAAGGGGTTAAACCAAATGCTGTAACATAGATTTTTCCCCAAATGGAGTCTAAATGCCACGACATCGAGTGAAATTCGCGCTGAGAAATGCCTTCAGTGGCTACGGCACCATGACAAGCGTTGGCATGTTTCCATTCTGTTAGGATGTCATCTAGCGTTTCTTGTCTCTGCCATTTGTAAGCTCTTTCAGTAACTTTGGTCTACTAAAAGCCTCAGAGGCATCAGGGCTGAAGTGGAGAGAATAAAGCCGTTGGTCTTTAGTAAGTTTTATTCGTCCACAGGCAGTTGTCCATTCTTTTCTCCTCTTCTTATCGCTAGGAAAGCAGTGAAGACTTACATTGCCTGTCTTTTTGCCCTACGACTAAAAATAACAACCAAAAGCCACACTATGTGGCATTGTATCAGTATTTTATTTTCTGAGTTGTGTATTCAGAGTTAGCAACAGGTAGCGCCAATAGCTCAATCATTTCAGGTCATCGAAATAATAGCGCCCCCATAGTCCAAAATGATGTGGATTTTTTAAATAACAAACCTTTCATGGGTATTCTTACTGCATATTTCAGTAAGAGACAACATTCACGTTATATTAAGCCATACAGTCATTATTTATTCAACTCTGTCCTTCATCTTGGGTGATTTCCACTAAGTTCATTGCAAAGAAATATGTATCAAAGATAGCATAGTGTTTCTGCCTATTGTTTGGAACAGACTACATTTTTTATTTTTGACAGCTCAAACTGGTTTAAAGTGGGAGGGAGAGGTATATCTTTTACCTGGGTGTCCGTGGAGTGGTGAATGGGGGCGAGGAAGAGTGGGAGAGGTGCTGGATGTCACTATCAAACTCTTTCTGTTGCTGGTCCGACAGCTGTAAAAAAGGACAAAAAACAAAATACAGAATGATCATTTCTCATGCATTTATGCATAATATTGACTAAATAGATGGTGCCGAAGCTGTTAAGACAATGATTTTTAGACTCAACCAAATGTAAAGACATTGTAATAAACTGATTCTAAGAGTACGCCCAGACAGCAAAGTATGCAAAAACTTCACCTCTAAATGGCTTTAGAGTCATATGGTCACTGTCTAATTCAGGTCACACAAACCTGTCTCATTTTACGAGGCTGAAAGTGCACAGTAATATCTGCTCTCTTTTCTTCTGGCATAAATGCTAAAAGCCTCCAGCTCAAGCTGACAGAGGAAAAAAGGCCACCTACTGCTCAGAACTCAGCTCAAATGAACCTTGAGACCTCCAGCTAGGACAATACAGCCTCACGCTCCATTGCAGAGAGAAAAGATGACCGGCTGAGCTTTCAGAACTGCAAGACGGCGAGAGCAGTGTAGTGAAAAGTAAGGGATGAATGCTCCTTAATTCATAGGGAGCAAAATACTGACACAGACGCATACACAGCTGAGTGATCAAAAAGACAAGCTGTGGCCTTTACAAGACATCACACCACTGCTGAATCTACAATCTAAGCCATGACAAAAAAAAAAAAGTTTGCATCTGAACTGACAGCCTGTGCTCGCTACAAATGATGCAGTAAGTGTAGACATTTTGCATTATAAGAATGTTTACTTAAACATTAATAATTGGGGGGCGCTAGCGCGCGGCGAATGGAGTAGACGTTCTTTTTAAGTCTCCTCAAGCTGACTCCTGTTTTTGTTTAATATATCCGTCATTATATCAGTTCGCCCAAAGTTTTATGTTACAGCCTCTATCTCAATTGTTGCTGATTGCACCAGTGTGTCCAAAGCTAAATTTCTTGCTACAGTTAACGAAGTAATGACTTCCAAGAAGCTTTCGAAGGCCGCGCAGCAGAGTAAGGATGGCGACGCCATGAGTGATTCCCTCTCCTCAGCCACCGCCAACACTATACTTGCAGCCATTGAGACGCAAGGCAAAGATTTAAAACGGCTCATTGAGGACACGAAGTTGTCTATCAACACTCGCCTTGACGCGTTGGATGCAGTGCTGGCCAATCTACAGTCCGAACAGTCAGGTGTTAAGAAAAAAGTTGAAGATTTGGAATTAGCCATGACCGGTTGCGATTCACGTCTGAACGAAGTGGAGAGAATCTGTGACGAACTGCGTTCGGATAACAGATTTCTACGTGCTAAAGTAAATGATCTGGAGGGCCGCTCACGTCGGCTAAACTTGAAATTTGTGGGAGTAAAAGAAGGAGCGGAGCAAGGTCATCCTACGGAGTTTGTTACTGAGCTTATCTCTACGCTGTTCGGCCAAGACAAGTTTTCGAAACCTGTCAAAGTGGATCGCGCCCATAGATCGCTGCAACCTAAGCCTACAGAAGACGAGAGGCCGCGTCCGATTATTGCGAAGCTGCATCATGACCGTGACAAGGACCTGATCCTCCGGCTGAGCCGTGACAACGCGCCGCTGCATTACATGGGGAAACAGGTGCATATTTTCCCGGACTATACAGCGGAGGTGGCCTCCAAACGTCGTGCATTCGGATCGGTGGTGAAAGCTTTGAAGGAAGCTGGGGTTTCCTGCTCTCTTCGTTTTCCTGCAAAGTTGCGAGTTAAGTACAAAGACTCCATATCGATTTTCGATTCACCAGAAGAAGCACGGAAATATGCGGACTCTCTATCTAACAAATGACTTCTCTTTACTGATTTTGATTTATGGTGCTGATGCAATGGCTTGATTAGGGCGGATTGTTAAGTTTTAATTTTAAATTCTTCCTGAGTCTTTCTGTTTTGACGGCACTTTTGTCTATATTTGGTATTTTGTCAGCGGCAGGGGAGAACGAGTGATATTTTTTTTTTCTCTACAGCTTACTGAGTAAGTCCCTTGTTTTGTTGTTTTCTCTCCCTTTGCTCCGCTACCTTCCTGGTAATGGGTGTGTTTTACTGTTTCAGTTGGGGAAACGGTTTTGGGAGGGGGGTAAGTTGTAATGGGGTGTTTTGGGCTATTTATAGTACAGTGTTTACTGCCTTCTTTGTTCCTTTATCGGTGATATTCAAGTTCGATGACGAAGGTTGATGCAAATAGTTCTTTTGGGGGGACCAACGTCACATTTGTATCTTGGAATGTTAGAGGTATGGGACACCAGATTAAAAGAGGCAAAGTATTTGCACATCTTAAGTCCCTCTCTGCTGACATTATTTTTTTGCAAGAGACTCACATCAGACCAACAGATCAGAGACGCCTTAGATCTAACTGGATCTCGCAAGTTTATCAGTCTTCATTTTCCTCAAAGGCCAGGGGTGTTGCTATCCTATTTAGAAAATCTGTCCCATTTCGTTTGTCTGCTGTCATCTCTGATCCTTCGGGAAGGTATATTTTAGTATCTGGTCATATAAATTCATTCCCAATTTCATGTGTAAATATTTACGGTCCAAATTTTGACGATCCTAATTTCTTTAAAAAGATTTTTGATTTGCTTCCTGACCCCAGTACTACAAATGTAATAATTGGTGGTGATTTTAACTGCTATCTTGATGCTTATTTGGATCGCTCCTCCACGCAGGTTCCTCACATTTTACGTTCAGTTGGTACTTTAAATAATTTATGTAAGTCTTTTAATATAGTCGATATTTGGAGACTACAACACCCATCCGACAGAGACTACTCCTTCTTTTCTCCTGTGCACAAATCATATTCTAGAATAGATTATTTTCTTATTGATTCTAAACTTATTTCGAACGTAATACAGACCAAATATAACAATATTATAATTTCTGACCATAGTCCGCTTTCGATGGTGTTTAACCTTTCTATGTCTCAGTCAAAGTACAATTGGCGTTTAAATCCTTGTTTACTATTGCAGGAGAATTTTCACGCATACATCTCTTCTCACATCAAGCAGTTTCTTGATTTTAATGATAAAGGTGATGTGTCTGATTCCACTCTTTGGGAGACCTTTAAGGTAGTGTTGCGAGGTAATATAATTGCTTATGAATCGAGCAGGAAAAAGGCAAAACGTAAACGGCTTGCTGAAATTGAAACCTTGCTTCCAACTATGGAACATGCCTATAGACTAACTAAATCTCAGTCAGATCTTAATGCAATGCTAAAACTGAAGTACGAGTATAATAATATCTTGAGTGAACAAGTCAGTAATATGATGCTTAAGATAAAACGTAAGCAATTTGAGCTGGGTGACAAACCTGAAAGATTACTCTCTCGGCAGTTAAGAGGAATACAGGCCAATAGAGCTATTTTTCAAATTAAATCAGACTCTGGTGTAATATTAACCAATCCAAAAGAAATTAATTCTCGTTTTTTGGAATTTTATAAACATCTTTTTACTTCTAAGTGTAATGTGCCCATTTCAGATATTTCTGATTTTCTTGATACAATAGACACTCCGAAGCTTAGTGAGAAGGCTAAAAGTGATCTAGATAAAGAGTTCACATTAGATGAAATCTTGAAGGCTATTAAGTCTTTTCCGAATGGTAAGGCTTCAGGGCCCGATGGGTTTTGTATTGAACTCTATAAAGCTCATTCAGATATTATTGCTCCACTATTGCTGAGAATGATAAATCATTCTTTTGAAAATAAACAACTTCCTCGTTCTCTTTATGAAGCAAATATTTGCTTGTTATTAAAAAAAGATAGGGATGACACTGATCCTTCTAGCTATAGACCATTAAGCTTGCTAAATTGTGACCAGAAGATTGTTGCAAAGGTGTTGGCCTTTCGTTTGAGTAAACACATGGCTTCATTAATCCACCATGATCAGACTGGTTTTATTTTAGGTAGATTTTCTTTTTCAAATGTTCGTCGCTTGTTAAATGTTATGTATAATGTAGATCCTCAGTGGACTAAGGCAGCTGTTATCTCTTTAGATGCCGAGAAGGCCTTCGATCAGATCGAGTGGCAATATCTATACTCAGTATTAGATAAGTTTGGGTTTGGTAAAAATTTTCGTACATACATTGAGATGCTTTACGCAAACCCAAAATCTGCGGTAGTCACTAATTTAGACAAATCTGACTATGTTCCACTTTACCGTGGGACTAGGCAGGGATGTTGCCTCAGTCCCTTACTGTTTAATTTGGCTTTGGAGCCTTTGGCTATAAGTATTCGACATCATTCTTCTATTAGTGGCATTAAAATTGGGCCAATAGAGACTAGGCTCTCTCTATACGCAGACGATTTACTTATATTCTTAAAGGATGCTGTTGACTCTTTACCTCCAATAATGGATTTGATAAAGCATTTTGGTTCTTTTTCTGGGTATTCTATCAACTGGAATAAAAGTTTATTTGTTCCCCTTGGAAATAATTTTTCAACCAATTTTTTTGAGTCCCTCCCTTTTAAAATTGTTCGTGATCATTTCACGTATTTAGGATTGGTTATTCCCCTAGATCCCAAAGATATATTTAAACTTAATTTTATTGCTGCAATAAAGAGCCTTAAATCCAACATTGAAAAATGGAGGCTTTTACCTTTATCATTGATAGGCCGTGTTAATGCTATAAAGATGATGGTCCTTCCAAGGTTTTTATATTTGTTTCAGAACCTACCCATTTATCTTACTAAATCGTTTTTTAAAAATCTAGACTCTATTATTTTCCCGTTCATTTGGAGTTTTAAGACTCATCGTATCTCGAAGGCACACTTGGAAAAATCTAAAGAGATTGGGGGACTGGCGATGCCAGTCTTTCAACATTATTATTGGGCTGCAAATGTAAGAGCCTTGATGTATTGGAGTAAAGATTCGCTATGTTGTAATGAGACTGATGATTTTCCTACCTGGATTCACATGGAATCTCATTCTGTAATCAAGAGCTCTCTTCCTGCTTTATTACTTTCTAATTTAAATACTCCTTTAAAGATTATTACTAATAATTTTGTAGTACATAGCTCTTTGAGAATATTGAAACAAATTAAGAAATTTCTTGGTATCACACGGCCTTCCGTACATTCTCCCATTTGTAAGAATCATAATTTTACACCTGGTCTGAGCGATAGAATTTTTCAATTGTGGAATAACAAGGGTCTCTCCACATTTAATGATCTATACACAGATGGTCGCTTTGCCTCTTTTGATCACCTTCTTGGTAGATATAGTCTTTCTCATTCTCATTTCTATCGATACTTGCAGATTCGGCATTATGCTCAGCAAGCATTTTGTGATTATAGGACCCATCAGGAAGAACACCGCTTCTTTAACCTAGTGCGACAAGCACCTGAATCTAGGCATATGGTTTCGCAATTTGTTTCTCTCTTCTCTTCACAATTAAACATTTCTTCTGATTATCTTAAGGTAGCTTGGGAAAAGGATGCTGAAATCAACATATCTGACAACCTCTGGTCTGAAATCTTACAGCGAATACACAGCTGTTCTGTTAATGCAAGACTTCAGTTAATTCAGTTCAAAATTGTACATAGACTGCACTATTCTAAAGTCAAACTCCACAAGATCTACCCAGAAGTGTCTCCAGTTTGTGATCGATGTCAGGGCGCAGAGGGAACTTTATCTCATTCTTTTTGGCTCTGTCCAAAACTCCATAGGTATTGGCAGGATATATTTTCGTGGTACTCTGCGGCATATAAACTGGCTGTTTTGCCTGAAGTAGAATTGGCCATCTTTGGCTACTCTGGCACAGTTTCATCTTTTCCTTATTATGTGCAATTGGCATTAATGCTGGGTATGGTGGTGGCTAAGAGAATTATATTGAGGGAGTGGAAATCCACTCTTCCCTTATGTTTTCAGAGATGGCTTGCTGAAATGGCTGCTGTCATTCATCTTGAGAAAATGAGGTTTAATGAAGCAAAGTCTCTTAATAAGTTTTCTAAGATCTGGGGTCCCTTCCTCCAACAACTTAATAACAGTAGTATGTAATGGACTTTGACGCATTTATAACACTGTAATTTCTACGCTGATTTTTATCTCCCCTTTTTTGTGTGTTTGATCTTTCTCCTTCGTAATTATGTTAGGCACTTATGTCATTTGCAATGTACTCTGGCCCTTTTTTGTGTGGGTGTGTATGTTTTGTTTGTTTTTGTTTTGTTTCTCGTTGGTATGTTGTTGTTGTAATAAAACCAATAAAAATCAATATTGAAAAAAAAAAACATTAATAATTAAACTTTTCAGAAAGATTGATTAGAATGATTGTCACTTGTTTGATATTCCGTTATACGAGGCAAAGACGATACATTTTCAAGTGCAGACAAGTGAGTGTTCAAAAACTTTCTGGATTGGGTACACACTGAGTGTATATCAAAATTGAAAACTGCATCTCACACTGTGGAAAAATGGCCATGGCTGTTAAGCATTTCACACATTTTACAGTATGTTACTGATGTTTTGTGCCTTTTTTGACCATGACGATCACATTAAAAGTGTTTGGTAATTTTCTGGATAATTGCATGGATGCATCGTGGTCCAAACAGTGTCGCAGAAAGAGTAACTATCACAGCAGAGACCTGCGCCACTTTCACAGTGGCAGCCATCACTCAGTGTGTAATGGAGATTCAGAAGTGAGTGGAGTCACAGCGGGAGACACGGAGAAAAAGAAAGCAAAGGGTGGGAGGAAAAAGAAAAGCGAGAAAGCAGGAGAAAATCGATGACTCACGAGCTAACGCTGGCACATTAATACTTTAAGAAAAGCCTTTCTTCTAAAGTGGCTGATAAGAAAAGATTTCTTTTGGTGCTGGCCTAAAGATAAGATTTTTTTTTTTTTAGAGAAAGATGTTAGGTGAACGAGACATAAGAAAAGCACTGACGTTGTCTGGCATGTGAATGCTAACTGCAAAGTGCTTCAAAATGGTTACGATCAAGAACTCTCACATCCTCTACTCACAGGAGAAACTATACTGCATCCATTTATTCTGCAAAAAACATCTAACAGCAGTCTGCACTTGTTCAGTCTGTTTGTGTGTATGGAACACAAACAGAATATTCTATGGAAGAGAATTTATGCCACACATTAGTATCCCTATAAAGGAGACCAAAATCAAAATACCCCACAGATCATTTATTATACAATTTTTGAAAATTTTCAAAATGGAAGCAGAAACACGCTGTTTTCGTGCTCCCCGCTCCTTTTTCCAGACTAGGACTGTGCTTTTACGGCTGGTACCTTGGATACTCTGCTAAAAAAACATCTGTTTGATTTAGATTATCATGTCTATTGCACTGAAATCATACGTTTCTAAACCATATTAGTTAACATTTTTTGATATGATTTTATATGAAAGTCCACAACCTGTCAGTGCCATCTTGAAATCTTAACACAGCTAAACACAACCTGACATTGGACAGGAAACTAGATCCAGAAATGTTCTCATTGTTTATAGGTGAGTGTGTGGGTGGATATTGACATGAATTAGCAATAACGAACTAAATGAAAGTGTATTTCAGAATAAATTGAGCTTGGATATGAAACTCCAGGAGGTGTGCTGCTGAAAAGAGCTGCACACTCTCATTAAAACATCATTCCATCATCGGAAAATAAAAAGAGGGGAAAAACACGGCAGCAAAAAGCCCCAGTACAATTTACATGCTAATAACATGAGCAGCTGTGCAGGGTTCACGCATGCGAAAAGAAAGTTATCCTTAATTACAGTAATTGCAGAGAGAATTGCTTCCCCCGACTTCTAAACACCACGAAATGTCAATTTTATTCACAAGCAAACCTGCTTGTTTTCATTTTCGTCTGTGTTCATTTGAGTCTGTTTGAGCTGATTAAGCTTCATTTAATCTAAATCAAGTGTGACTGGATATGTTGTGGGCTGTTTTGAATGACACATTAGGTTTTGTAGGATTTGTTTATGTTTGAACACAATTAACAACTACGAACATGAAGTGTATTTATGAATCTGGTAGCCAACAGTTTGTGTGTCGGTGTTAAATAGAGACTACAGTTGAAGTCAAAAGTTTCCACCTCACAGAATCTGCAAAATGTTAATTATTTTACCAAAATAAAAGAGATCGAACAAAATGCAGGCATTTTTTTATTTAGTACTGGCCTAAATATGATATTTCACATAAAAGATGTTTACATATAGTCCACAAGAGGAAATAATAGTTGAATTTATAAAAATGACGCCGTTCAAAAGTTTTCACACACTTGGTTCTTAATACTGTGTTGTTACCTGAATGAACCACAGCTGTTTTTGTTTAGTGATAGTTGTTCACAAGTCCCTTGTTTATTATAAACAGTTATACTGCCCACATTTCTTCAGAAAAATGTTTTAGGTCCAACAAATTCTTTGGTTTTTCAGCATTTTTGTGTATTTGAATGATATTGAGATCCATCTTTTTACACTGAGGACAACTGAGGGACTCATGTGCAACTATTGAATATGTAACTATCATATGTAACTATTACATATGAAATATGTAAGTATCTTCTTTAGCTTCTGAAGAGCAGCACTAAATGAAAAAAATATAATATTAAGGGAAAACTAGAGAAACGTACACATTTTCATTCTGTTCAAAAGTTTACACCCCTGGCTCTTAAAAGATTACACAACAGCACAAATACTCTAGTATAAAGCCTACATTTGAGAATAAACACATACTGCACAGCCTTGAGTACAAATCCTGTGGATCAAAGATGCAACAGTGAGGTGCTTGTGAGAAAAAGACACAGCTTTTCCACTCTATCCCTCAAAACTTGATTTTAGATAAGTCAGATAAGATGCTATAATGGAGGATCTTCATTCGTGAGAAATGAAGCAGAGTCTCAGTAGATAACAGAAGGAAATTGCACTTCTCCACACTGCTGGGCAGAATAATGTGAGCTGAACTGCCTCTGTGTACTGAGCTACAGAATAACACCTTGTCCAGGGGAAACCTGACAGGTTTTCCGGCGACAACAAGTAATTTTTCTATTCTTGCTGAAAGCGGAGACAGCGCATGGCGCCACACGATCACAGCCAATCAATGTATTTGAGGCTAAAGTTATGTGAAGCGTGATTTTGGACTTTCCACAGAATAGAAAGTATTGCTTGTCGTTTTGTCGCATTGCGACCTGGTTAGAAAACAGAGTTTCTTCACATCTGCACATCAAAGCTTTGAGGATTGTGACTGAAATTCACTATGATATGACAGGTGTTTAAAACCATATGTGCTGTCTAGCTAAATCCAAACACATTTATGTATGCACACAGATTGATATTCCTCAACAGATGGTAAGTAATACACTTAGAGATGCACAAACAAACATGCATAAACAGAAAAGGTATAGAGAATAGCAGTTATGAAAATATCAATTCTGCTGTTTAGCATATCAAATGATAATCCACCTCATGGACTGAGGAAACAAAGTGGTTTTTGGTCTAGGACTCATGCTGCCAAATGCCATGAGCTGAATGGTGTAATTGCCATGAGCAGATGCAAGGAGCCAATTAATACTGAACACTGCAATTATGAGCAAACACCTGCTAGCCTTGCGCTCCACCCCACTCAATGCTGTGGACAGGTTGAGAGGGGGGAAATGAGAAAATAAACAAATGCATTGCCTCTTTTATAACAAGCTTGACCAGATTTGAGTTTTGGCAAGCATTAAAACAATGGGAATAGTGGTTTCAATAGATGCAAACCAGCCTGACAGGATCAATGCTGGCCAGAAAGCCAATTACAGCACTGATGGTTTCCGCCTCGAGCTTCCTTCCTGTAATCAAGGTAATATCACTATTGCACACAGTCATTTTTGTTTCAAATTAGACTAATTTTCTTCTGGAAGAACAGGAATGTGCTGGCCCAAAGTTGCCATACTTATAGTTATTATGCTGCCAGTGGCATTCCTATGTGGGTAATTAAAATGCAAACAGCCATCAACCACTGTCTGAAATACAATGAATCAATGACTGAGACCTGCTCAGATGTGGCTTTCCACAGGCTAAGTGGCTATATCGAGTGTAGAAAAAGATGAAAAAGAGAAGTGAGAATCAATTGCACTTTCTATATCATCAAGGAAGAGGACAATTTAACAGTCTGAACGCTACGAAATTGGTTCTGCTGAATGTTTCATGAGACTCAAAAGACTTTTTGCACTGAAGTGTCATGGGGAGTGACTATAATGAGAATACTGAAGGGAGGCTGAACGATAGGAGACAACGATGAGGTTACAGATGAAGAGATAGAATGATAGAAAGAAACGATTAAAGTGTAGATAAATGGTCTTTAGTTGTTATTATATCCAGCATCACATGGGCTTAAAAGTCTACTGTTAAGAGGTAGTACAGCCATTCTGCTCAGCTTTACATTTCTTTACATTTACACTTCGTAACATGTTACACAGATCACATCAAGACATGACACCGCTGGGAAATTCTATAGTGGAGTCGTGTGAGTTGATGCTAGTTGACAAGTGAGGTATTACCACTGAAGCTAGCTAGGCAACACCCCAGAGACAGAGGAAGAGGAGACTGGTTATAACAGCTTTACACAGACACACACACACACCTGTCAAGCGCTCTGTGCTTGTATTCTGAAGAACGCTTACGTGAGAGGTCAAATGCATTTCGCCAAATTGCTTGTCTTAGCGGAAATATTTATGTAAACAGTCCGTTTTTTTCTTGGGTGGTTGAAAATAGACAGGACAAAAAAAGGTGACGTTGAAATATTTTGAATAGCAAAGACGTTCATTGAAAACAATGTTGTTATTGATAACTAAAATTAGAACTACTGAAAATCA
Source organism: Garra rufa (assembly GCF_049309525.1). Taxonomy (NCBI): domain Eukaryota; kingdom Metazoa; phylum Chordata; class Actinopteri; order Cypriniformes; family Cyprinidae; genus Garra; species Garra rufa. Next base: position 28,686,321 of record NC_133372.1, read on the forward strand.
TTTTCATAATTGTCGCCTAAAGGGCAAAAGTCTATGGGTAGCCCATTTCCACCACAAAAAAAAGGTTATCTGACTTTTTCATCTCACAATTCTGACTTTTCCCTCACAGAATTGTATGATACAAACTCGCAATTGTGAGTTACAAAGTACTATAAATTAAAAACTAGATCAGTAGCTGTATCTCGCAATTCAGACTTTTTTGCAATTGCGAGTTTATATCACGCAATTCTGAGTTTTTTGTGAGTTATAAAGTCTATTTTTGAGGGGAAAAAAGACTGATGTTTTCAGAATTGCGAATCTCACAATTCTTACTTAACTCACGATTGTTAATCTCACAGTTCTGACTTTATTTCTCAGAATTGACTTTTATTCTCCGAACTGACTTTGTCCCACAATTCTGACTCTATAGCTTGCATGAGAAAAAAAGTCAGAATTGTGAGTTTATAACTCACAACTGTGATTTTATTTCTTAGAATTGCAAGTTATAATCTCACATGCAATTCTGAGAAAAAGTCAAAATTGTGAGATGTAAACTAGCAATTGCGAGAAAAGTCGTAATTGTGAGATAAAAAGTTGCAATTACCTTTTTAACGTTTTTTATTCAGTGGCGAGAATAGGCTAAAGTTAAAAAGCATATTAGAAATATAAATAAAACAAACAAAAAAAAAAGCTACATTTAAAATCAATCCATTTATTCTCCAAACTGCTCTGTAAAGTTATAGCTGAAATTAAAAGAAAAAAAAGAAAACATAAATACTACACACAATAATATAAAACATAAAAAAAGAAGTAACACTAAAACAGTACTGACTAAAAATTTAATATTTTTGGCATAAGGGAAAAGAGATTGAATTATCTACTTCAAATATTATTTTCTGCAGTCCTAAAATGCATCACATCTAAATGGCTCAAATCAGACTGACCTATACGAACAGTGGATCCGAAAAAAAAAGGGAAATTTATGAAATGGAAAAAATAACATATTCCCTTAGACTCGAGATGAATATTTTTTAAACAAGATGGGAGTCCAATCTTAAGAATAATACATAATAATACTTTTGGACTATACATACTGGGATGGAATATGTATGCAACTATACACGTTTACAAAGTATATGGATTTTCCTTTTTTTTGTGTTCTTATTTGACTTGATTTTTTTTTTTACTTGTCATTTTTTATTTCTTTGCACGCAAAAAGTATTCTTGTAGCTTCATAAAATTAAAGTTGAACCACTGACATTATATGGACTATTTTATCAATGTCCTTACTAACTTTCTGGGCCTTGAACGTGTCAGTTGCATTGCTGTCTATGCAGAGTCAGAGTTCACGCTCTCAGATTTCATCAAAAATATCTTAATTTGTGTTCAGAAGATGAACAAAGGTCTTACAGTTTTGGCAGAATTTGGCAGAATTTCATTTTAGGGTGAACTATACCTTTAATGTTTTTAAATGAAGTTTCTTGTTTACCAAGGTTGTGTTCATTTCCTAAAAATACAGGAAAAACTGTAAAACTGTGAAATATTATTACAAATTAAAATCATTACTCCAGTCTTTAGTGACTCATGATCCATTAGATTCTTTTAATATGACTTGCTGGTCAAGAAACATTTCTTATTATTAGTGTTGAAAAAAGTATAAGTTAAAAGTTAAAAACTTAAGTTTAGCAGCTGCCTTAAAATTTTAAGTTAAATCAACTTAAGTCATTTCAACTCACAAGTTAAATCAACTCATTTTTTTTTTTTTTAGTTAAAATTACTTGTAGTTTTTAGCTCATTTAACTTAATTTGTAAGGCAGCTGCTGAACTTACGTTTTTAAGTTGAATCTAGTGAAAACTTTTTACAGTGTATGTATATTACTTAATTACTGCTTAATTATGTTTTTACCATCACTTTTGATTAAATAAATGTATATTTTCTAAACAAAAGTATACAATACAATCATTTACTCTCCATTAAACAAATTTCTGATGACTTACAAAAGTATCAGCACACCTCTTCTCAACATGACACACAATTCAACATGTCATTAATACTTTCATGCATCATTTACACAAGGCTATTTCTAAATTATGACTTAACACGCTGTGCACTGCACCAACGTCATAACCACTGAATGATTCAGACATTTAGCATCACTGTGAGAATGACAGTACATAGACAGACATGGAGTGGAAAGCAGCAGATCACTCCACAACAGTCTCAGCTCTGTTGCTATGCAAGCACTGTGCGCCCTCCCCTCATCGGTCTCTCCAGGCTACAGGAAGACAGGAAGAACACAAGCAGGGAAGGATGGAAAGCAATTATAGATGATCTCTATCTAAGTCAACCGCACATCTGCGTTCAAGTTCACTTCGGCACGGTAGGTCAGAGCCGAAGACTAACCATGCTCACCTGCGTGTGTTTGCGTGCATGTCTAGCCACGTCATAATTTGCGCCTCTGGCTGAAGGGCGGTCGTTGGGTTTACGCACACTGACCGAGAGGAAGAAACACAGCACGATGTGCAAGTGGAAGGTCTGAAATGAGCGTGACCACCGGAAAACAGCACAAACAGCAGGGAGAAAAATCAGAGCACACCAACATAAGCAAAACCCCAAGACAGCCTGCAGCGTGCCATCAATTACAGCTCATATGACCGAAAAAATCAGGTTACCTGACCATCAGGAAAAGACAGAAAAGAAAGATAGAGATGAAAATGGATAGCTGTACCTTTTGGATCGGCGGAGCATGCTTCTCTCCGGCAGAGTGAAATTGGAGAGAACGGTCCAGAAGGAATCAGACATGATATCGGTATACTAACATGGCTGTCATCCAGAGATCAATCGCGATAAAGAACCGGAGAAGGAAGAACAGCTGGCTAAATGAGCGTGTTTCCTCTCTGATAGAAAGTGCTAGATGATGTTTCTACATCTGCTGCTGTTGCCGGCAACCTGTGACTCTACTAGAGCTATCGTGAGATGCTGTCATGTGCTTTTCTCTCCCTCTCTTTCTTTTTTCTACACCCTCCCTCCTCTCTCTCTCTTTCTCTTTTTAACACACAACAGTGCATGTATAACGGTGCAGACAACCTCTAAATAAGCATATTACATCTAGACCCCAAGTGTCAGAAGGGCTGCTAGTAAAACTAAAAATGTAGTGAGAAATAGTGAAATGTTTTAATGCTAAATGATCTGTCAACCCAACCAGAAATGGTCGGATTTGACAGTATTCAATACAGCGTCTCTGGAGAAAGTGACAGAATGACAGGAGATTAAACTGTGCACACACGCGCACACACACATGCAGGATTATTTGGTCAAATGGTAAGCAAAAGAGATTTCTCTGTGCAGTCCAAACTGTTTCATCATTAGTCTATCAGAGGAGGGGAAAAAAGTGAAAAATGAGGAATGAATAGATAAGCAAGGCTGGTTGAGATCATATTGGGGGGTTGATGCAGGCAGGCATGGCAGCACTGTGTCACCTTGAGCTAACTGACACATCAAAGAACAAACAGCTAGAGAGGGAAAACACCTCCACCCAATACCACGCACATCCATATACACCAAACAAACATAACAGCAGGCAACAGTGCTGACATTGTATAATTGACTGTGATTTCTCTGAAGAAGCATGGCATATTTTTTTTTTGTTTTGGCTTCTAAAAATAAAATAAAATATAACATACTACAAAATAGAAGGATAACACACTATACGATATATATAAGGTAATAAGAAGTAATAATAGGCAGAAGGTCAAGTAAGGTCAAGTGTTTCCATAGCAGACTGATTGGCTGTTTAACAATACTAATAAAAATAAAGCTCAAATATAAAATGTCTATGCACTTCGAATTGGATGAAAGCCCTTACTGTATGTTATTGGTGCCAAATATTGACCTAATTAGACCAATTGCAATACTTGAAATAGATAAATGTAACAGAAAGGAATAATTAAATAAAACAAAACACAAATAATGGCTTATACCAGTATGAAATATGTACAATATGTAGTTAATTCGTAAATGTTGTATTTCCATTTTCATATAAAACTATTAAATGTTTTTTGTTAATTGAAATAAAGCTGAAATACAATAAAATGAAAATATTTAATAAAAACTATCCAATTGTAATTAAAAGTAAAAAGATAAAAATAGCAAAATCACATTACAAAATTATTTATACTAATATTAAACTGGAATTACATAAACTACAATTACAGATCATCAAACCAGTTACCTAAAATTAAAATTAAAAATATTTGTAAAAATGGTTTTGGTTACTAAATTAAAGCTGATATATATATATTAGTGGTGGGCCGTTATCGGCGTTAACGTGCTGCGTTAACGTGAGACTCTTATCTTCGTTAATCTATTCTCAAAGTTGGGTTGGGAGCTGGGTCTAAACTACGCAAGATATGATGACTTTCACCTTGATATTTTAGCGCGGATGACGTATACCTAGTCGAATTGCACTGTAGGGGGCGAGAACGAGTCTTCAACTTGTGAAATTACCACATCAAATGAGACGTGCAAACATGGATGCAGCTATGAAGCCGCTTCAGGGCAGGTTCGTGCGCTGCTAGACCCTTTTTACTGGGGCAAGTGAGTTATAATTTACTTTGATAATCCCGAAAAAAAGACATTAAACTATATGCAACAACTGAATTGACGCTTCTAAAAGCAACGCAGTTTAATCGAAGACTATGCACGCAGAAATCCATGCCCGTGCGCGTCTGTGTATTTAACGGCAACGCGCACGTCGTGCAGCCTTTTGCGCAGAAGTACATGGTTACACAAGTGTGTATAGGTAATTATGTTGTAAATGCAATTATCAAGCAGTTTGTGATGCATTTTGGAAACAGGAGATGAGCGCCTGATCTAATGCGCCACCTGGCCCGTTCTCGAAGACTTACTTTTAGTCATTATTTGGATAGCACACATATTCTGAATGCCTTCAGCAGAATTCAAATCAGCTATTTTAATCTAGATTAATCTATATTAATTCCAAGATTTAATCTAGATTAATCTAGATTAAAAAAATTAATCTATGCCCACCCCTAATATATATAGATATACACTACCGTTCAAAAGTTTGGGGTCAGTAAGACTTTAATAGTCTTTAAAGAAGTCTCTTATGCTCATCAAGGCTGCATTCATTTGATTAAAAATAAAGAAAAAAAAAAACAGTAATATTGCAAAATGTTTTTACAATATAAAATAATGTTTTGTTTTTGTTTTTAACATACTTTAAAATAGAATTTATTCCTGTGATGAAAAGCTGAATTTTTATCAGCCGTTACTCCAGTCTTAAGTGTCACATGATCCTTCAGAAATCATTCTAATATGCTGATTTATTATTAGAATGATCAATCTAGGATAATATCAACAGTTGTGCTGATTCTTTCATGAATAAGTTTTAAAAGCAAAGTGTTTATTCAAAATATATATTTTTTTTATAACAATGTAAATTATTTATTATTAACTTTGAATAAACTTTTCATTATTAACTTAATACATCCTTGGTGAATAAAAGTATTAATTTCTTTAAAAAAAAAAACTGACAGTAGTGTATATATTTCAGGTTTCATTAAATATTAATATATACACTACCAGTCAAAAGTTTTAACACACTTACCCATCAAAGAGAATGGGGAAGCGTGTCCAAATCTTTGACTGGTTGTGTATATATTAGTGGTGGGCCGTTATCGGCGTTAACGTGCTGCGTTAACGTGAAACTCTTATCGCGCGATAAAAAAAATATCGCCGTTAATCTATTCTCAAATTTGGGTTGGGAGCTGGGTCTAAACTACGCAAGCTATGATGACTTTCACCTTGATAGTTTAACGCGGATGTATACCGAAGACTGTAGTAGAATATGGTCGCGCGTTTAAGTCTCCTCCGCCAAAACACAGACGGGGTCGCGTCATCCTCCATTCATAAAAACCGAATCTACTATAGCGAAATGCCACGTAAATTCGTCGTTTTTTGGATTCATAAATCAAATGTTGGTCAGTCACTTAATTCAAATCGCGATATGGACTAGTGTATGTGAAAACTGAAATGCAAAAAGACCGTTTTAATAGGAATCCGATATGTTCCGTTTGCCTAGCTGTATGTATGCATTGCGGAGACGAGCTTTTACTACACGCATACTGAAACACACGTGACGCTCCCGCTAATTTTTGGCATTTTCATCTCACATGAACAGATAAACTCAATCTCCCAAACTGCTGTGAGTGTCACTTTTACCGTTTCATTTGAGAAAACTAGCATCATATCATACTGTATACACAGAAACTTCACGGCAACCTGTCAAAATAAAAGTACGGTGTAAGATGTAATGGGCTGGGTAGGTGTTGACGTTAAAAAAAACACAATCTAATAGGTAGAAAAAATAATTTCATTGTTAGTTAGTTAGTAAACACAAGTACATCTAATTGAACTTATTGAATTTATTTTCATCAACAAATTATCATAGAACAGCTTTATGAGCTTTATGATCCATTCTCAAAGACTTTAAGTCATTATTTGGGTAGCACACATATTCTGAATGCCTTCAGCAGAATTCAAATTAGCCATTTTAATCTAGATTAATCTAGATTAATTCCAAAATTTAATCTATATTAATCTAGATTAAAAAAATTAATCTATGCCCACCCCTAGTATATATATATTAATATTTAATGTAAACTTACAAAGGAATAAATGAAAATAATGAATGATAATGAATAATAAAATAATAATAAAATGAAATTGAAAAACAAAAACATACAACAAAACTTACCTAAACCAAAAGTAAAATGAAAACAAAGAAATTTAATAAACAAAACATAAATCGGTAACACTTTAAAATAAGGTTAATTAGTTGACTAAGAATGAACTACTTCTACAGCATTTATTAAACTTAATGTGAATTTCAGCATTTAGTAATGCATTATTAAAATCACAAGTTGTTAACATTAGTTAAAGCACTGTGAACTAACATGAACATTGAATGACTATTCTTTTAACTAACATTAACAAAGATTAATAAATAGTATAATAAATGTATTGTCCATTGTTCATTCATGTTAGTTAACACATCAACCAAGCCCGGGTTAACCATACGGGCAACTGGGCAATTGCCCAGGGGCCCACGACATCTAAAGGGCCCAGGACAGCAAGGACACGAGCAAAATAAATTGCCTTATGTTATTTATCTTATTTACACGAAGGCATGTCATTTCCGTCTCTACATAGTCGCGCGTTTACAATGTCTCCTCCGCGAAAACACAGACGGGATCGCGCACTCCATTCATAAAAACCGACTTTACTATAGCGCGGAATACTACGGAATTCGTCGATTTTTGGATTAATAAATCAAAAGTTGGTCTGTCACTTAATTCAAATCGCGATATGGACTACTGTCTGTGAAAAACTGAAATGAAAAAGAGCGTTTTAATATGAATGGTGGAGACGCGTTTTTTTTTTTTTACTACGCGCGTACTGAAGCACGCGTGACGCTCACGGTAATTTTTTGCATTTGCATCTCACATGAACAGATAAACTCAATCTTTCAATCACTTTTACCGTTTCATTTAAGAAAACTAGCATAATTTCATACAGTACACACAGAAACTTCACGGCAACCTGTCAAAATAAAAGTACGGTTCAACATGTAACAACAATATTAGTCTTGTATTTCTTTTGTACAGTATAATGTAGGTGTTTATATATTCCTATTTAAATAATTTACATAAAACAATATATACGATAAAAAATAAATATTACAACAAGATTAACCACTTAATTGTAGAAAAAAATACTACAATTATTATTTAAACGTTTTAAACTGAATATAATTTTTCTTCCATGTATTGATTTTAACAGTAAACCTCTGTTTGTTTGCCAAAAATTAAAAGGGTTTATTTTTCATTTGATTAAAAATAAATAAATGTTTATGCTTTCATTTGATTATCAGAAAAATTAAAACATAAGAATTTCTAAAAAAAAAAAAAAAAAAAAAAAAAAAAAAAAAAGCAAAAGATTGTTCAAAATGTTAAAATAGACAGTTTAGGACTTATTTTTCACTGAAATAAATGTTTTCGTTTTTACACAAAGTAGGCTAAAGTACCGGGAAGAAAAGTAACGTTGGCTACTGGCAAATGGTTTGAAAGTGGTTGCTTATTTATTCATTTTTTGTGAAAATGGAGGATACTTCCCTCCCTCTCAATGTAGTGGGTCAATTTTACCAGATTATACTGTACAGATGCTTATGTGTTTTGTTTTCATAGCATCATATGTGAGTGAATGTCTTTGATAGGGGACATAGTAGTGCATTTGTAGTTCTATGAGCATTTAAATATTTGTAAATCAAAATATGATGACAATTAGGATTTGAAGTATTGAGTATATTTACTGTATATTACAGTAATATATTCTATATATGACCATATTATGGTGATCCTGGGGTCGTGATGATGGGCCCTTGAATATTGTTGCCCAGGGTACAACAAAGTGTTAATCTGGCCCTGCATCAACTCAATTTAACAAATATTGTAAAGTGTTACGAATAAAGTCCATTTTAGTGCTAAAACAACATCAAAATCACTGTTTTGCTGATGAGGAATCTAACTCAAAGGATGTCACATGCTGGTGTTATTATAGTCTTATGTCACTGGAATTTTGCCTGTAAATGGAGCAAAACTGTCAGATTCTGAATCATCTCTGACTGAAGCATCTGACTAAGGCTATGTTTACACTTGTGCATTTTCGTTTTTAAAACGCATTACTTTTGCTACAGTTACGCCTGCCGTTTACACTACTCTGGCATTTACAACCCTCAAAAACGGAGACTTACGAAAACACTGCAGACCCTGTTTAATTTGAAAACTCTGGGGTTGCATTTCAGTGTAAATGGATCAAAATTGAGATGTTTGAAAACTATTCCGTGGCTACCCACATAGGCCCTACGTATTCTTGACAACCGTGTAAACAATACCATCATGCACATTATGAACGGTCATTTGACATGCATTTTTTTAAAATGAAAATGCACTAGTGAAAACAAGGCCTAAATACAGGATACAAAAGCATTGCTTTGCAAATACAGCAGTTGTGACAGCAATATGTACTCCACACAGTACCTTGCTTTGCCCCAAAAGCTTTCTGACAAAAATCACCTTTAAAGAAGAGTCAAAATGGCCATGTCCTACAGTTCAGGTGAGGTTAGCGGTCCACAAAGAGACCAATCTGGCCCTTTTTTTGTGAGTAATTTGCACCACATGTGTCCGAAAAGGCCTTTCATTTGGACCAATCTGTTTTGTGCAAGTGTACAGAGACAGAGCAACCAATTTCTCTTGTGGGTTTGGTTTTGTTATCTTTGCACACCGTCACAATGTGGAAAATACCCTAGATACTTTGATTATTTCTGAGCTCTTGGGCAAACTAATGCGTATCATGTGGGTTCAACGATTCCACTTTGAAAAAAGCAGAATTGGTAACATTATTAAGGGCTTAGCAAATGACACTGACATCCTTGCACTATATAAAACTTTTTCATGCTTTGGGGAAGTTCTTTCGAGCCAAATGGTGTGCAACACTAATGGTGAGCCAAAAGGCTATGGTTTTGTCCATTATGCCACATTAAAGGCTGCTGAATTGGCAATTAAGAAGCTAAATGGAACACTGTTAATTGACCATCTAGTTTCTATTTCTCATTACAACCCCTACGAGGAATCCTAGGCAAACCGAAATGCAAGTTCCAAATGCCGCCAAAAGAAAGACTACAGTCTTTATATATCAAAACTGCCATAGAGCTTGGGCAGTGAGGCGCTGTGCTTCCTGTTTTCTGTGTTTAGATGTGTGACCAGCGCAAAGGTCATGATGAACAACAACCGGAGCATGGGTTATGGATTAGTTTCATATTCCTTGATTAATGATGCCATTATAGCTATATCATTAATAAATGGCAATATTGTCAGTAACCGACCACTAAGGGTTGCTTTCGGCTATAATGCGGAGAAACAGAACTCGTTGAATTGTGACATCTCACAATTCTGAAATTCTGACTTTTTTCCTCAGAATTAAGATTTTCTCAGACTGTGAGTAATTGTGAGTTACAGTTGCGAAATTATTCATACCCCTTCATTTTTTCACATTTTGTTATGTTGTTGCCTTGTGTTAAATTACTTTAAATTACTTTTTTTCCCACATCAATCTACACTCCCTACTCCATAATGGCAAAGCAAAAAAAAGGTTTTTAACATTTGTGCAAATTTATTAAAAATAAAAAACTGAAAAGATCCCGTTGCATCCCGTTTGATCCCCGTTCTGGGACACTCGAAATTTAGCTCAGGAGCATTCATATTGCTTCTAGATGTTACTACACTTCGAGTGGAGTTAAACTGTGGCAAATTCATTTGAATGAGTATGATTTAGAAAGGCACACACACCTCTCAGAAAAGGTCTAACAGCTGAAAATGCATATCAGAGCAAAAACCAGGTCCTGAGGTCAAGATAACTGCCCGTAGAGCTCAGTGACAGACTTGCGTTAAGGCAATGATCTAGGGAAGAGTTCAGAAAAAAATCTGCTGCATTGAAGGTTCACAGTAGCCTCCATTATCCATAATGGAAGACGATTGGAACAACTAGGACTCTAGAAAATGTCTGCCAGCCCCCATCTAAGCTGACAGAGCTTGAGAGGTGAAAAGGTGAAGCAAAGAATGGCAGATAATTGCCAAATGCAAATGTGCAAAGCTTGTCACATCATACCCAAAAAGACTTGAGGCTGTAAAGGTGCTTCAACTATGTACTGAGTTAAGGGTATGAATACTTATGCAATGTACTTATTTCAGTGTTTTATTTTTAATAAATTTGTAAAATTTGCAAATCTGGTTTTTGCTTTGTCATTATTACGGTGTATGGCGTGAAAACTGATGTGGGGGAAAACTAATTTAAAGCAGTTTATCATAATGCTGCAACAAAACGTGAAAAAAATGAAGGGGTATGAATACTTTTGCATGGCACTGTACAAAGTCAGAATTGTGACTTTTCTTCTCACAATTGCAAGTTTATATCTCACAATTCTGAGAAAAAAAATTGTGAAAATTGTGAGATATAAACTCACAATTATGAGTTATAAAGTCCAATTTTGAGAGGAAAATAAAGACATGTTCTCAGAAGTGCAAGTTTATATATAACCTGCGATCCAACTTATAAACTCACAATTCTAAGAAAAAGTCAGAACTGAGAGTTTATATCTTACGATTCTATTTCTCAAAAAAAGTCAGAATTGGGAGATAAAAAAAAATCATAATTATCTTTTTTTATTTGTTATTCAGTAACAGAAATGGTCTTTCATAAAAAATAGTCCTGTACCTGGTGCAAAAAAACCCTAGGTCTATGCTAGCTCTAGTGCAAAAATAAAATAAAATAAAATCCTAAGCCTATTCTTTTCCCTAGTGCATTTCTGATTTGTGATGCAGCCTGGAATTAAGCCACACCATGTTGGTCCATCTGGCCAACGGAAACTGAAATTGAACACAACACAAATTAAAATTCTTGTTGTGTAATAACTAACCATGACTCCAACAATTCACAAAAAGAAACTTCACCTTACAGAAAAACCTACTGCCATATTATTCTATAGAAAGAATCAGATAAGAGGTGATTAGAAAAAGATGTGGTGTTTGGAGCAGTTCTCTTCTCTTACACAACATCAACTACGTGGTTATTGGTTAATCAGCAGATGCGAATCCAGATATAATTCAGATACAGCTATTTGAACAGAATCAGCCCGGTCATTAGTAAACTGGGGTTACTTTAATTATCCTTAAATCCATAATATCTTAATGATTTTTGGCATAAAAGAAAAATCTATAATTTTGATCCATACAATGTATTTTTGGCTATTGGTACAAACATACATGTACTACTTAAGAAAAAAAAAATACTGAGAGGAAAGAGCCAGCGATGGAGAAAGGAAATAAGCAGCCGCCTTTGGATCCGTTCCCTGCCTCTCTCATGGATGCCCTGTTGAGTTGAGCTCTGAAAGGTTTTAAGACTTGATTTCCTGCAGCTTCTCTGTAGGTCTAAACCTGTGGGGAACTGCAAAACACAGCATTTCCACTCATACGATAACATCTTTTAGAAATGGGAAATGATGTCTGAAGCATCAAGTCAATACACAGGGGAAATGAGGCTTCACAAGAAAGGAAAACCATTTTCAACACATTTTCTATTACTGTGATCAATAGAGGATGGACAGGGCAAAGAAAGGCAAGACATAGTTGTGCACGAGAAAAAAACCCAAAGCAGACTGTAATGATTTCCTCAAGCTTTACTGAATGTGAACGGAAGGTCAGAGTTTGAACACTGATCCTATTGATCACTGTGCCCTCGAAATATCCTAAAATGTGTCCCTGAAAAGCGAAAAACATGCACACATTGTGTTCCTACATTGTGAACACGGATATTCTTAACCCACAAGTTTAAGATGACCGAGAGCAGACTGTGCTTAGCAATTTGTGCCATCAAACAAGAGATCAGTGAGGGATCAAGGTGATTACATACACACACACACACACACACACACACAGAGAGAGAGAGAGAGAGAGAGAGAGAGAGAGAGAGAGAGAGAGAGAGAGAGAGAGAGAGAGAGAGAGAGAGAGAGAGAGAGAGAGAGAGAGAGAGAGAGAGAGAGAGAGAGAGAGAGAGAGAGAGAGAGAGAGAGAGAGAGAGAGAGAGAGAGAGTGTGTGTCAATTGGGACAGAACATGGTGTTCTGACATTCCAGAGCAGCTCATTAGTGCAGAATCATTCTGCTCCACAGGCATTAGACACACACAGGTACACACACTTGTGTTAATGAGCAGGGCTTTAGCAAACCATATCAAAGCTTATTGGCAAGTATATTTGCTCAAAATGATCTACTCATTAAGGTTGTGTGAAAAAAATACATTACTGATGAAAAAAAAAAGACATTATTCTTCAAAAGTTTGGGGTCAATTCGATTTAAAGCGGAAATTAAGAAGTCAGTCAAGTTTACATTATTTAGAAAAAGTAAAGTAATATAAGCATTTCTTTACATTTTTTCTTTAAAATGGTTACATTAATCATGTATGTTATATATTTTTTGATTAAAGTGGAAATCAATTTACTAGATAATGTAAACTTGACTGACTGCTTTACTTCCACTTTAAAGGAACCTAAACGGATTTATACTTTTGAGCAAGGATTGGAAGTAAGCGGCTTTTAAATTGTTAATTTCTATTTCAAGTTTTTTGAGCAGGCTTTCTAAAGATCATACGAAATACTGTAATGGCTGCTGAAAATTAGGCTTTGTCATCACAGGAATAAATTACATCTTAGAATTTTAAAAATAGAAAAAATTATTTCATTTTCAGCCTTGGTAAGCATAAGACATGTCTATCTTCAGTTGAAAAGAAGTTAAGTTTTTTGAGAAAACCATTACAGGGTTGTTCTTCTTATAAAACAGCTCATACTTTACGTTCCAGCGATTAAAATAGACACAAAATGCCTTTTGAGCCAGTCTCGAAAGTGAAAAACTAAAGTAAAGTCTTGTGTTGTTTCTACTAGCGCAGCAATTTCTTTTAATCAACGGAATTGATGGATGTCTAAAGTATAAAAATAAGAAGACGCCTAAAACAGGCTAGATGCCCGGCCCACGTCTGAACTATAATGTGAAAATTGGCTCGAAGCCCAGCCCTGGGGCGTAAAAAAGTTGGGGCCAGTCGGGTAAGGGCTGAAATGCAGGGCTGTAGGTTGAAGATCCAAATTACAAGTTCAATGCAGCTTCAAAGGGCTCTACTTGATCCTGGCAAAGGAATAAGTGATCGATCAGTCTTTTGTGGTGAAAACGGTCTGTCATTTTCTAAAAACAAAAGTGAACATTTGCATACTTTTTAACCACAAATGCTCATCTTACACTAGCTCTGCAATGTGTATCTATGATATTAAGCCAAAAAATTTGATCTCATTTTCTCCAACTTTTTTTTTTGTAAAGGCAGTTTGACATTCTATGGACTTTAGCTTTCTAAACACTGGGTTGGAACATCCAGCTATGTCACGTGTGACCTTTCCAACATGACTTTGTAATATGTCGCAGAGCTAGTGCAACATGAGCATTTGTGGTTAAAAAGTATATTGATTTTTATTTATTTTTTAGAAAACGGCCGATCACTTTGCTAGATAAGACCCTTATTCCTTGACTTGGATTGTGTAGAACCTTTTGAAGATGCATTGAAACTGCAATTTGGACCTTCAAGCTGCTGATCCATTGAAGTCCACTATATGGAGAAAAATCCTAAAATGTTTTCCTAGAATTAATTTTTGACTGAAGAAAGACATGAATATTAACATAAGTATATCATGAATATTAAATATATCATTTAGTCCTATTGCACTGAGTATAAAAGTATCACCCCAAACCTCAAGAAGCAAATGTGAACCCATCCATAACAAAGTAGCAGACACTGGCCCTGACAGAACAATCAGCTATAGTTATAAGTAGGTAGTCATCATAACAAAATTCTTTTTTGCTTTAATCAAAAGTGACATTTGTAACATTTCTAACATGAACAATCCCTCTTGAGTAACCTGGGGTTAAGTGCATTGCTCAAGGGCACAGTGCTGAAGGCACAACGCAGGTACATGCAGCCTTCCAGTTGCCCGCCCTGAGCATTTAGCCACAAAACCACACCACCCCATTAGGAAAACCGATTAGATGAAACAGGAACCACACAATGCCTAGTTATCCAGCATGCTGTTGGAAAGCAGGTTGGATCGGTAGCAAGTGCAAGAGCAGTCTCACATCATAACCTTACCTCCAGAAGAAAGGGTTGGTGCTGGGGGCAAGGACAGGGGCGGACGAGGGCCCCTCGGGTCCGCCCGGGGACGGGAGGATGAGAGCAGAGGGGGAGGTTGTAGGGGAGAGGAGATGCTGCAGGAGACTGCTGTTGCCATGACAACGGTACTGAGCAGTTGGCCAGATTCTTTTAAGTGAATACGGCAAGAGAGGAAAGCAAGGAGTAATGTGAGCAGTTGTTAAAAAAAAGAAAAGCTTTGAGTGTTTGTCCTTGTGAAGGGCAAAGGAAAGGTAGGACGACCGACGGCAGTTCATAAACATGACCAAAGCAAAGGATTAATATCACATTGTCAAAGAGTATGTTCACACTTCAAATACAGTGTGAACTGAACTCTTCCTACCTTTCAGTTCCAGTTAGAGTCCTTGTGGTAAAACAAGATCCTGTTTTGAGTTGTTTGTATGACAGTTACTTGCCCTGGTATTTCTAAGAGATGCTGCTGACAGGCTGTTTCAGCAGTTCAGCACACGCACACTGGGCACGCTGAAGCTAAAGCTGGTTGGAACTAGGATAGGATGACAGCTCTGTCAGGTTCTACCTCCCTTCCCTTTAGGCAACAATCTCAAGCAGAGAGAACGAGGAGACTCCATTCCCCTACAGTACATCCAATGCTTTGTACATCAAAACTTCTAGAAAATGGGACATACATAGTTGGGGGCAGGATCTTGTTTTCCATCAGTGCACCAGTAGCTTTTAGTCTGGGGCAGAAACAACACTCAACAAAGAGAATGCACTCAACTGTATGGAAAAAACTGCAAGTTCTTGGGAATACACTCTTAAAAATAAAGGTGCTTGCCGTAAAAGAACCAATTTTTGGTTCCACAAAGAACCATTCAGTCAAAGGTTCTCTGAAAAAAAACATATTTCTTATCTTTTTATAATCTGAAGAACCTTCTTTTGCCACAAAAACCTTTTGTGAAACAGTACGATTCTTCATATGTTAAAGGTTCTTTATGGAACCATTTAGACAAAAAAGGTTTTTCTATGGCATTGTGAAGCACCTTTATTTTTAAGAGTACACCAGGGCCTTAATATGGAAAGTTGGAAATCTGGGCCTGAATATGATTAGTTGGAAATCCAACCAAATCTCATGACAAAAACATACCTGTGGGAATCTTTTCGCAAGACGCAAAATACTGTCATGTACGTCTCATGACATATTCAATGTGAAATGTTTACTGAGTGATACTAAAAGAGTGTTCTTTTTTTTCCCCCTGGAACAGATGAACGTACAAATGGTATGTTTTATGTAACGATGGTTTTGCACATGTTGCCGCAGTTCTGACTTGAAATGTCCGTTGAGTGGCGTTATAACTCTAAAACTCTGTGACGTTATAAAATAATGTACATTCTGCACTAAAACTAAACCTACCCAATAGCATGAACAAAAGCATTTGTGACGTAAAAACACAATTGCAAGCATGCCATTATAGCTTGTTTTTCAATCTGTCATCTTTCAGCTCTTTCATAGTGAGTTGTTTTTTTTTCACGAGATTCATATCCAAGGTTTCCGCATCCTAAATACAATTTGTGTCGGCTGAGATACCATGGAAGCTTATTACATTCGGAAAGCGAAACATATGGAGCTGTAATCTTAACTGTGTATGAAAACGATTAGAAGTGCTCACTGTTTTACCGCCTCTAGTGTTCATTTCTGTTGGGAACTGCAGTGGTATGTGCTTATTGGTACATATTTTGTATTGGTACGTATTCTTGCGAAAAAGTTCCCATAGGTATCAGGTATGAAAAACATGGATATAACCAACCAAGTTCTAAATACTAAGGGGACCTCAGTCTGGAATTTAAAGTGTACCACCATGCTAGACTAAAACTTGAACAACTTTAGGCAGCCAAGACACAGATGCGCTCTCAGAGTAAAGTGGAGAGAAGCTGACCTGGCAAAAGTGACATTTTACATGACTGAATCATGCATAAACATACACACACTCTGCTGAGTAAAGACTTCCCTTTGCTTGAGTCTCTCTGGTGTTCTGATGGGTTGTGTTTGGAGGCTGTAAACTGAGCTACAAACACTGTGGCTGTCAATCAATCAGAGGAGAGCTAGAAATTCAGCCACCACTCAAGAGCATAAGGGAAAAGCAGGTATTGGGTTCCCAGACAGACTGAGTGAGAGAGGGCGAAAGAGGAAACCCAGTTCTTAACCGTCTGCGGTCTGTTTGTGTAAAGCTAATGCTGTGGTCATGTTTAAAAACCTCAACGGATAAAGTTCATGCATTGCAAAAATGAGCGACAGTCAGCTAGACTTGAGTAAAAGTTTAAGAATAAGGAAAGAATTAAGGTTCTGCAAACATGAAAGCTGAATAAGACACTTCACATAAAACACACTACAGAATAAAACATGATGCATTAAGATCCAGGGGAGAAAACTTTTTAAATTTAAAAATCTGGCTAAATTGAACCTATTTTGTCTGTGTATATATCTTCTGTAGCTTCTGAAGGGCAGTAGTAAATGAAAAAAAAAATGTATTTGGGCAAAATATGACAAATATATACTCTTCTTCATTCTGTTCAAAAGTTTTCACCCCCAGTTCTTAATGCATGTTTTTCCTTCTGAAGCATCAGTGAGCGTTTGAACCTTCTGTAATAGTTGCATATGAGTCTCTTAGTTGTCCTCAGTGTGAAAAGATGGATCTCAAAATCATACAGTCATTATTGGAAAGGGTTCAAATACACAAAAATGCTGAAAAACCAAATAATTTGTGGGACCTTTTCTGATTTTTCTGAAGAACAGCAGACAGTTTAACTGTTCAGGACAAATAAGGGACACATGAACAACTATCACAAACAAAAAAACTGGATCATTCAGGTAACAACACAGTATTAGGAATCAAGTGTATGCAAACTTTTAAATGGCGTCATATTTATAAATTCAACTATTATTTTCTTTTGTGGGCTATATGTAGTCTTTTAAGTGATGTATCTTATTCAGGTCAGTACTAAATACAAAATAACATGCATTTTGTACTGCCTGATCCCTCTTATTTTGGTAAAATAAAAAAGATTCTGCAAGGTGTATGTAGACTTTTGACCTCAACCATAAATAATAACATTATAATAATAATAATAACATGTCATATTTTTTTTTTTTCCCTTAAATCATGCAGCCCTACCACATACTCATGATCTAAATCAACTCTTACTGTAAGTGCAGGTTGGGGGCTCCAAGTCTTTCCTTTCTTTTCTTCATGTTGAATGAGTAAAACAACAGGATATGCAACAAAACGTCAGACTGCCTTTCACTCAGAAGTGAAACTGGAAAAAGTCTCCAGCGCTAGGTCTAACACAGTTGCAAAAGCACTACATTGCACACTATAAAAGTCTGCTCCCAAACTATCAGCTCTTATGAAAGTTTCAGCCATTCCAGCCATACTTTCCAGCCTTTATCTTCTCCAGAACCATCAACTGTCAAATCACGATGCACCTTCAAGTCTCAGCTTGTCCCCGGCCAGAGCAAATATCCACTTCTGTGTGAACTGGGGTCATGATAGTTGTTGTTAAACGACAATCCTCTAAAAGCTGTCCATGAGCGCACTATCTTTCTGAGGGCTGTGAAGTACCATAACAGGAAAAAGAAAATGTGGAGAGCATTACGATCTAAATTGAAGACAAATTAGAAGAAGCTTCACTCTCCTCCGAACTTGACTGGTAGTACTGTATGTCGGCAAGACAGTTAGAGGCACACAAACACACCGAGTAATGAGAGAGAGGGCATTCTCATGATATCACAAGACCCTGGGGGAGGTGCAGCTGTTGCCCCTACCTCACACCGGCCAATCTCTGTACACACATATACACACAGTTCTGGGAACCCAGAGAACACCAGCGTTCTATTCACTGTTCCCAAGCGAATGCTTTTGGCTAAATGTAGTCCCACAGAGACAATAGCCAGGATCAAAGAGTGGAGAAACAACAACACAAACTTTAAACTTGACTAAGTCAACATTGACGCACACTGCTGCAAGAAAGCCCAATACCACTGACAAGATCTACAGCTCTTTGCTTTTATGCAAGAAGGGATGTGTACGACACTCCGTCTTCTGTGGAAAACAAAAGGAGATATTTTGCACAAAATATCCACACATTGAAAATGAAAAGAAACAGATACTGTCAAATAAAATAAAATAAAGTAATATTATTAAATTATTTATGGCCAATTCAGATTATACCATAATTTCAAAAAAAAAAAAAAAATCACTAAAGTTTTAATAAAAAAAAAATAATTAAATTAGTTTTAAATGCTGCAAGTTCATTTTGACTTCACAATATCATAATATACAGTATGAAAAATTGATATTCAATTTGAGATTTGCTTAAGATTACATTTAACAATCTTTAATTTTATTAGTATTATTAGTATTATTACTAACAAATGTTTAAGATTATATTTATCAGTGTTTAACTATTATTATTATTAATATAAATAATATAATAATAATAATAATAATAATAATTATTATTATTATTATTATTATTTATTTATTTTATTATTATTATTTTTTTATATTCATGTTTTTATAATGTTTGTATAGATTACTGGGCATTACATTAGACAGAAAACGGTAACACTTTCTATGAAGCCCCTATTTATAACACATTATAACGGTATTTCTAAGGCATTATAATAAATGCATAATGCATTATAAGAAACCTTATAATATGTTATACCATCTCATGAATAATCATAACAACAATTATAATACATTATAATATTTGAGTATTTGAGGTTATAACTTTTAAGATTATGATTATTTATAACACACAATGAACGGCATATTAAATCTTCTTAATTTATAATGGACTATATCATATTACATTTATTTTTTACATTATATTACGTTTTATTTTGATGGTCCCCTAAGTCTATTGACTATAAGCTTAAACTTTCTAACTACATGCCAACTAACACTCTTTAGAGTATCAGTAGGCTTAGGTTATGGTTGGGCTAGGTAGAACGTTCATGTACTTGCAAAGTTACTTATAATATAACATAATAGCTTGTCTTTTGGGGAAACATCGACATTTAGTGTTAGCATATATTCAGCATAATAATAATTACTGCTAGCTGACATGCAGTTGCAGAGTTACTTATCAAAAGCTGTCTGAAGGGTACCATCAAAATCATCAAACTGTTCATATTACACATTTATCTAAACTGATACCTGATTTTAGGGTTCTTTCGGAATTATTATTATAATTACTTATAAGTGGTCTTTGTATGCTTTAAGTAAAGTGACATGAGAAACATGGCAAGATATGAGACTTTCTAATACGTTATAACTATGAGGACGTAACAATACTCTTAAAAGCTATAACCACAAACAAGTACAAATTATAATACATTAAAACTGTTCTTATGAATACTCATGAGATGATATAACATATTATAAGGTTTTTTATAATGCATTATGCATTCATTATAATGCCTTAAGAATACCTTTATAATGTATTATAAATACGGGCTTCATAGAAAGTGTTACCAAGAAAACAGTCTCATGGTGCCATTTCATCCTTTTTTATTAATAATAATGCTTTTATAAAGTACTGGGCTTTAGAAGACAGGTGAATAAGGTGTTCTTTCATCCTTTTTAAATCTTGACAATTTTCATCAATTTGAATTAAATAAAAAATATTATTGAGTTAAATAATAAAAGTTTAATTAAATAATAAAAAAATATTAAAATAACATTGTTTCAAATATTTTGGACATTGTTGACTATTTTTAACATCACAATATTATATGATACCGTATGAAAAATAATAAATCATCATAATAATCATCATATTAATAATAATAATAATAATAATAATAATAATAATAATAATAATAATAATAATAATAATAATTAAAAACTCAAATCAATAGCAATAATAAAATATACAGTAGGAAAATGTACTGAATTATTATCATTAGTATTATTATTATAAATAATAAATTACTCGGCATTATATGAAAGAAATCTCATGATGCTCTTTCATCCTTTTGTCATTCTGACAGAGTTTTCATAAGGTGAAAACTTTTGTGTTCCAGAGAAGAAAGTCAGACATACAGGTTTTGACTGACATGAGGGTGAGTAAATAATTACAGAATAAATAAATTTCATTTCCCCTTTCCTGGGTTCCCACACCCACAAGTGAAAAGGTAAGATGGAAAGGAAGGAGATATAAGAGTGCGAGTCTGACAGTACAAAAACCCTAAATGAATGAGGGCATGAATGAGTGCTAAAATGAGATTTCTCCGACAAGCAGTGTGGCTGAATAGAAGGTTTGATTTGATTAAGCCCTGTAATCCCTTGGCGGGTGGAACAAACTCAGTGAACCCTCACAATAGCCAGCATTCTGCCCGCCCCTGCCAGTCACTCAGAGCTATACAAAGGCGACAAAACCCTGAACGTGTTTAAGAAAGAACACAACAACAATTTCCTCACACACTGCCTTTGCAGCACTGAATAGTACGCTGAAAATATAACACCAAAATAGTGTCTGCCATCCCCTAATCTCACGATGCTGATATTGCACTTTCTTATGATTGGCTGGAAAGAGCACATTCTTTACTGGTACTAGGTTAAAAATAAAAAGAAAGGAAGATATAGATAGGTGTGTCAAAACAGGAACCCAAATACTCAGCTGTCGGAAAAGGCCTGTAGTAATCTGCCTGCCCCTGCCCTTTCAGTCACCTATGACCCCTGTCACCCTGTCTGTGTGCAGTAAACAGTGTTGACAAAGTGATCTAGTAATATTGCTAACCGAATAGATACAGCAGTGTGCAAAATATTAAACATGCTGCCTTATCAGCCAGTATCCAGAAGTAGAAAGGCATTAATTCAAGTCTGAAATCAATGATGATATATATGGTTTTCCAAAAGTAGGGATATACGATTTCAGTCATGTGGAAAACACAAATGCAATCATGGATTCCAGTCATAAAAATGGAATTTACTGTAAAATGTGGAATATCACAGAATTTGCCAAATTTCGGATGAATAAATCAAAACTAGGTCAGTACACTTGAGTCAAAACGAGTGTCTGCGAATATTAAGTCGCAAAAATACTATTTAAATATGAATCCTGCACGTTCTGAGTGTCTCTGTGTGAATGAATGGCGCAGAATTGATGCAGAATGAAGTTTGATGAACTAATGATAGTCACTTCTATCATCATATCATATACAAACAGAAACTTAAAGGTCTTCACAGCAATCCGTCAAAATAAAATTGATTCAACTTGAAGAAACTGTGACAGAAACATATTAATGTAATGACAGTACTACTACTACTAATAACAAATTATTCAAATTGTCAACTGTCAAATGATTAATTGCAATGAATCGCATGCAAAATAAAAGTGTGTGAACAACAGACTATAAACAACTAAATATATGCCAATATTTCCTGTAATATAAGTAAAGTAGCCAATTTTGTTTAAATAATGGATTGCAGAAATGAGTACACCATATATGTAATTCAGCAAATGTATAATATTCTAGTACTTAATATTAGGGATGGGCATTTTAAGCAAAAATACTATTCGATAATCGCAGGGTATTATTCGATTATTATTCGAAAATCGCACCCCTCCCGCGCATACACGCCCATACCACCAATAAACAGAGAGAGGACACGAGACCATTCACGCTTTCAATATGTATGATAACAAACTGTTTAATTCATTCGAGAATCCGTCTTAACAAATCTATCTTAACATAAGCCATTTAATGGTTGTTATGCATGATTGCTGAAATATTAATATAATAAACATAAACGAATTATGGCACTTATTAACGCATTCAGCTGCTCATTAGGCTAGATATAAGACATTTCTATTTTAAAAATGAGCATGAACATTCATAGCATTAAAAAAACATTTGATTAGTTAATCCATGAATATTAGACTTTAAACATTGCGCGCTAAAACATATTGTGAACACCCTGAATAACAGTACTTATTTGAATATTCATTTTAATATAATAATAACCTATATAGTGTTTTTATTTAAAAAAAATGAGCTTGTCCACATGATCGGGATAAAGACGGGAGCGCAATATGTTCACAATATGTTTCCATCCAAAAATGCGAATTTATGCGCAAAACTGGAACATGGCAATTGCGCGTAAAGCATCATTTCTACACAACGAGACAGAGAGAAGAAAATCGTCACTTCCTGATAAACTAAATGGCACTTAGAAAACTAGGAAAAACAACTGAAAACAATAATTTTCATACAGTTAATAAATTGCTTGCCCCTCAGGGCGAGCAGTAGGGATGTGACTGTGAGGAAATTTTCCCACCGTGTCCATACTTAAGTGAAGACCTGGTTATTTCAGGAGCCTTGTCACAAGTCGATTGTTTTTGAATGTCAGTGCCACTTCTGCTATATTTTCACACTTAAAACAATAATTTGGTATTCCTCTTGTACCACTGTCCTCTTTTCTGCTAAGAAATAAGTCACCTGGCAGTTCTCTCCCAAGTGGTTTAATTGTTGACAGCATTAAGTCTGTGTATGATTCAGTAGGCTATAAAACGCCTTTAACTTTCAGGAAATTACTTGTATTTAAAAGTTTTGGTTCAGTATACTTACCGGTTGATCAAAAATAGCTTTAAACCTACACTTTTGTTTTCTTTAGTAACTTTCAGGAGGGTGTACTCATTTTTGCAACATAACATTTTATCACTTTGACAGGAAAATCTTAATTTGCTAAATAATTTTGACTTTGGTAATTGATCAAGCAGGCCTGTTGGAACATTATATCTCCAAGGAATCCTAATGTCTTTCAAGTGAAGAGTAATTGCTCAATTTGCTAAGCTTTATGCAGTGCACTGTATATATGCTTTAAATATATACGTGTGTGTGTGTGTGTGTGTGTGTGTGTGTGTGTGTGTGTGTGTGTGTGTGTGTGTGTGTGTGTGTGTATGTATGTATGTATGTATGTATGTATATATATATATATATATATATATATATATATATATATATATATATATATATATATATACACAAACTTTTATTTTGCATGCTATTAATCACAATTAATCAGCCCCAAATAATATTTTTTTTAAGGAATATTTAATTTAAAAAAATGATTTACTGGAATTTATTCACCAGAAAAATGTAAATACACAGTATTTCTGTGGAAAATGTATAATAATAAAAAATATTTTTGAATAAAATTAAATCGAGATGCTTTTGATTACTAAAATGTAATTAAACTATTAAACTGGAGATCAGAAAATAAAAAACAGAATAAACAAAAGGGAAAATAAAACCGAAAAATAAAATAAAATTTCATAGGGCCTTACAAATGTAATTTTTGTTAAACTTTTATTAAATTGCTGTTAAAATGTGTAAGTTTCATGATTTAAATTCATTAGACATGCTTTTTGGTAAATGTTTATTCATTTAACCATTAAACAAAGACTACAAAAAATAAAAATAAAACAGAATCCAATAAAATGAAAATGGAAAAAAAAAATGAATTTGGGAAAAAAAAAAATGAAACAGATTTTATAGGGCCCTACTAAAGATTCAAGTGGAGATCAGAAAATAATTGAAAACACAGAATTTGGTTAAAAAAATGCATTTGAGGGGGGAAAAAAATAAAACATTTCATAGGGCCTTACAAATGTAATTTTTGTTAAACTTTTATTAAATTGCTGTTAAAATGTGTAAGTTTCATCATTTAAATTTATTAGGCAGGCTTTTGATTATTATTTATTAACCTTTAAACAGAGTCTACAAAAAATAAAACAAAAAAAATGGAATCCAATAAAATGAAAATGAAAAAAAAAAACTGAATTTGGGGGAAAAAAATTAAACAGATTTCATAGGGCCCTACTAAAGACTAAGTGGAGATCAGAAAATAATGGAAAACACAGAATTTGGTTAAAAAAAATTAATTTGAGGGAAAAAAATAAATAAAACATTTCATAGGGCCTTACAAATGTAATTTTTGTTAAACTTTTATTAAATTGCTGTTAAAATGTGTAAGTTTCATCATTTAAATTCATTAGGCATGCTTTTGATTAATATTTATTAACCTTTAAACAGAGTCTACAAAAAATAAAACACACACAAAAAAACGGAATTATACGGAAAAAAAACGGAATTTGGGGAAAAAAAATAAAACCGATTTCATAGAGCCCTACTAAAAGTTAATTGAATTCACTCTAGATCATCAATAATGATAAGCAGCGTTGTGTTGAACCATACATAATACAACTTTTTTATTTATTTAATTTACTTAATATTTAACAATCAGTTGCTGATATGCGAGTTTGAACATCACAAGCAAAACAAAGTAGGTATCTGCAACATGAAAAATGGATCTTTCTCACATTTCCACATCATAGTTGGGTAAAATCGGAGAGCAGTGAATGGGCGAGTACCACAAATATATATTTTTTGCATTCCCATTTGCTGAAATATCAGAAGAAAAACTGCACAATTTTAATCAAAGCAATCGGTCAGAATTAGGCATTAGAACCACCCTTGCATTAGCGTTACCTAGTTTTTTGGTAACTTCATGAAAAGATGATAGAATACAAAGTAGTCTTATAAACGTACATACATTTTTAAAAAAAACCAAATATGAAAACCTTTCAAGGATTTCTGATAAGGATAACAGTTGAAAAGTGTCATAACAGTCTTGTGAAAAGGGTCCATACAACTAAATTATTCAGTCCTTTATTTAATTCCGTTATTACTGTACTTACTTTTCTAGTGTGCACATGCACAACAATAAAGAATTTCACAGTTCTGTATTTTTCTTTACCGTACTTTAAGTATTATAAAACAGATTTATATAACACACACAGTATGTCTAAAAATGTAATTAAAATAGATAACCAGAACAGCTCTTTGCTGAATGGGCATAGAATTCTCTTTACGACATTTTTAATACAATTTCCCAAGGTCTGATTATTCAAAATAGACCACAGATTTCTCTATCCTCTAAAAAAAAAAAAGAAGAAGAAATGTGAGCACTTACAAACTGCCTCTTCTGGGAAGACTCAGCTCCTTCTGAAATGAGAAAAAGAAGAATACAGAAGATTAGCTGTAAGTCAAATTCTAAGACATATGCGTCAATTATAACAGCTTGTAGTCTTTAATGGAAACCTAAATTTGATGCAGACACTAAACCATCCACCAGGTGGCACAATTCAACCACCACAATTCAACTCAGGTCACAATGAATGAGACATTTATATACAGTAGTTTAACTTTAGTGAAATCTTAACACCAGACCTTTCGATAGTATGCAGTGTTATATTTAAAATATGATTCAATTGATGATTAAGCGAAATAGTGGCTTGTATTAAGCATCACATTACACTACACTAAAGTCAAAAAAGCACCAGTAGATGGCAAAAGTGAGCCATTATTACACACAGCTAGATTCACCTTGCAGTGCATGCCTACTGTTAGCTGGACTGAGAAAAGACAACTGATATCAGGTCCAGAGGACCCACGGGACAGAAAGGACAGACAGAATAAGGCCATTCCATCTGTTGTCAAAGTCAATCTCCTCTCTAGTGTAAATATCCAATGCAGACTTAAAAATAAAATAAACGATAGATGATAAAATAAACGATAAAAAGACTATGCCTAAATAATAATAAAATAGTGCTGTTATAATGACTATACTGAGGCCAATCAAATATTAAGTCTCTTTTATGGAACACTAATAAAATCTCATTTGATATGTGCAGAGTTAAATCTTTCTATCAAAACAAAATCTGAACAGCGTATTAGTGTTCTTTTAGATAAGTCATTTCATTCAATTATGGGATGTGTGTTTACAGGGCCCAACATCCATTAACAGTGTGGGTGTACGGCCAGAGGCCACGTGCCGTACTGATCCTTACGGATTCAGCTCATCCAGTTACACAAAGCAAGAGTTTAGTAGTGAGCACATTTTGTTGACACACAGTTTTCTTTTATCTGGCTTAGCTGTCACTTTCAAACAGCGCAGTATTGAATTCAGAAGAGTACTGTAACTGTGAAATAGAAAAACAATCAGTTGCAAGTGCAACTAAATTTAGCATGTCATCACAGCAGCAACTTGGAAGTGATTTCCATGTTGCTAATCACCATCCAGAAAAAAAAAATTCGATGAATAAAACATAGAGGTGGGGATATACCGGTCGAAATAATGAACTAATAGAAACTGGCAGAGCTTTTCAAGTGCAAAGTACGAAGAATATAATATAAAGACAAACACACACCTACAGTATACATTAAAAAAATATTAACATGTATTTACATGTATATATTTATATAATTTATATTATAGAAAAATACATTTAATATATAAACATTAAAAAATATTTAAAAAAAAATTTTTCTTAAATATATGCATGAATGTGTATGTATATATATATATATATATATATATATATATATATATATATATATATATATATATATATATATATATATACACTTTTACTTTTGGATGAGATTAATTGCAATTAATCATTGCCCAGCACTCATTATCTAAATATGTGACCCTGGACCACAAAACCAGTCTTAAGTCGCTGGGGTATATTTGTAGCAATAGCCAAAAATACATTGCATGGGTCAAAATTTTGGATTTTTCTTTTATGCCAAAAATCATTAGGAAATTAGGTAAAGATCATGTTCCATGGAGATTTTTTGTAAAATTCCTACTATAAATATATCAAAATGTAATTTTTGATTAGTAATATGCATTGTTAAGAACCTAATTTGGACAACTTTAAAAGTGATTTTCTCAGTATTTTGATTTTTTTTGCACCCTCAGATTCCTCATTTTCAAATAGATGTATCTCGACCAAATATTGTCCTATACTAACAAACCATACATCAATAGAAAGCTTATTTATTGAGTATTCATATGATGTATACATCTCAGTTTTGTCAAATTTAACCTTATGACTGGTTTTGTGGTCCAGGGTCACATATTATCTAAATTCAACTTTTTTCTAGACTCTACTTTTAAGAATTAAATTACATTCTATTAATAAAAAAGCATGTTGATTAATTAAAATCCTGAAACTCAATTTATTAGCAGTTTATTAAACGCTTAACAAAAAAGACATTTTAAGGCCTTGAAATACTTTTTTTTTTTTTTTTTACTCAAATTCAGATATATTTTTACCAAATGTAGTTTTTTACAACAATTTTCTGGATTCCGTTTTAATAGTTTCATTAAAATGAACAAATCAAAAGCATCTCTAATTAACTGATTTTATTACAAATATATATTATTATTTTATTTATTTATTTTCACCAACAAATTCTGTGTTGTTTATTTACATTTTTCTCATCAATAAACTCTGGTAAATATTCTTCTGCTAAATATTCCTTTAAAAAATTATGTTTTAATAATGGGTAAAAAAATGAACCATCCGTTTATTTTTTAATAACCCCTTGTTGATAGAGTCTAAACATCAGAAAAATATCAGTCTTTTTTAGCTTTTGATATCATATGAAAGCTGGGTTCTTTCCAAACCTGTTTTTATTTTGTCCACAGCTTAAACGTAACCTAAGTTATGGCTATCTTTAGTTGGCTGATAGCTATGATTGTTAAGATTGTAATTGTGAGAAAAACGGGTTTAAAATGAGAATGCTTTTACTTTCAATTCACAGGTTTAACCTGAGCAGTCTGTCAAGTCGGAGCTATACTGCATCATTGCACAAACAGACTAACATCTGTTTGCTGTTGTTTATCATTTTTCTGCACTAAACAAGTGAATTTTGCCAAGATATTTTCAGAGATGACAGTCAAGATAAATAATAATTTGATGAAAAAAAAGGCATTTAACCTATTTTTCAAATTTCCTGAAAATGTCCCAGTGCAACATCCGACAGGATTTCCCAGATCGCAAAAATACACTGTATTGGTCAAAATGATAGATTTTTCCAAAAATCATTAGGATATTAAGTAAATATCATGTTCCATAAAGATATTCAGCAAATTTCATACCATAAATATATCAAAACTTAATTTTTTATTAGTAATATGCATTGCTGAGAACTTCATTTATACAACTTTAAAAGGTGATTTTCTCAATATTTGCTTTTTTTTGCACCCTCAGATTCCAGATTTTCAAATTTATCGATTTTTCTTTTATGCCAAAAATTAGGATATTAAAGATCAATTTTCATGAAGATATTTAGCAAATTTCATACCATAAATATATCAAAACTTAATTTTTTATTAGTAATGCATTGCTAAGAACTTCATTTAGACAACTTTAAAGGCAATTTTGTCAATATTTAGATTTTTTTGCATCCTCACATTCCAGATTTTCCAAATTATCGATTTTTCTTTTATGTCTAAAATCATTAGAATAAGAACTTCATTTAGACAACTTTAAAGGCGATTTTCTCAATATTTGATTTTTTTGCACCCTCAGATTCCAGATTTTCAAATTTATCGATTTTCCTTTTATGCCAAAAATCATTAGAATATTAAGTAAAGATCATGTTCCATGAAGATATTTTGCAAATTTCATACTGTAAATATCAAAACTTAATTTTTGATTAGCAATATGCATTGCTAAGAACTTCATTTAGGCAACTTTAAAGGCGATTGTGTCAACATTCAGATTTTTTTGCATCCTTAGATTCCAGATTTTTCAAAATTATCGATTTCTTTTTTTTATACCAAAAATCATTAGAATATTAAGTAAAGATCATGTTCCATGAAGATACTTTGTAAATTTCATACCGTAAATATATCAAAATTTTATTTTTGATTAGTAATATGCATTACTAAGAACTTTATTTAGACAACTTTAAAGACGATTTTGTCAATATGTAGACTTTTTTGCACCATCAGATTCCAGATTTTTAAAATTATCGTTTTTTCTTTTTTTAC
This sequence comes from Garra rufa, assembly GCF_049309525.1. Lineage (NCBI taxonomy): Eukaryota > Metazoa > Chordata > Actinopteri > Cypriniformes > Cyprinidae > Garra > Garra rufa. The sequence goes on from NC_133372.1 coordinate 28,716,037, forward strand.
GCCAAAAATCATTAGAATATTAAGTAAAGATCATGTTCCATGAAAATATTTTGCAAATTTCATACCATATATATATATCAAAACTTTATTTTTTTTATTAGTAATATGCATTGCTACTTCATTTAGACAACTTTAAAGGCGATTTTGTCAATATTTAGATTTTTTTGCACCCTCAGATTCTCTCAAATAGTTGCATCTCGGCCAAATATTGTCATATCATAACAAACCATTCATCAATAAAAAATAAAAAAATTTCAATACAAAACCTATTATTCAGCTTTCATATGGTGTAATCTCAATTTTTTTTTTGTGGTCCAGGGTCACATATTATCTTCTCAAATGTTATAACTATGCTTTTAACTGTGGACTGTTACAGACAAGTTTGCTCAGAGACTGAGAATGATTTTTATTTCAGTCCAGTCTCTGACTGAGTATAACTCATTTCAAGAGCACTAAAAAAAAAAAAAAAACTTCAGCCTCCCTCTGAAATCAGCTTTTATTACTGAAGTGATACTGGACAAAAGTGGAGAAAGAACATATTGGACAACAGAACAAATTCAATAGTGTACTGAACAGGAACAGCATGTTAAATTATGAGAGGAAAGAAATTGAGCGAGTGATAGTAGCTGGATTCAGAGCGTGTCTGTGAGACATCTGTCTCCCCACATCGGTGGAAGACTAAGCCAGGGAACCTTCACATCCTCCTGACCCATCTGCAGAATATTAACACAGCAACTTCTCAAAGTGCAGCTTTAGCAAAACACAAGCCTACTTTTTAATTAGCAACTCCACCAATACCCGTCTGATGTGCCTGGAGGCTTCATATGTGGCAGCTTTTCCTGCTTTTCATGTCATCTTGAGATCACTTTCCCCTGTGCTGTCAGAAAAAGTGCATTTCTCCCTCTCTCTTGACCTCTGCAGCCCTCTCCTCTCTCTCTCCATAACAAGCCTGAAGTGCTCATCAGCACATTCCCAATGCTCTGACTGAACTCAGGTATGGAGACATCAGCCTTCAAGCGCTGTAGATGGACTAAATCTTGTTAGCTTGTGTAAGATGAAGTGAGTATCTACACTCGTTGCCAAATCTGATTAGTTGTGGAGCAAAGCAGTGCTGCCTGATATCTGGATGGTATGTATGTGTGATAGTGTTCAGGGGAACTGAACCCAGCTGCGTTATGAGTGACAGGACGGAGAGCGTGCCATAGAAATGTTCATGCCTATTATCAACAGCTCTGCACTGAAGACAGAATAAAAATAAGGCAAAGTCAGACTGAGGATGTTTTAAAATATGAACCCAGTACTTTTGGGACAGTACTTCAGAGCACAGGCTAAGTTTTGTTTGTCTCTACACTAGCGAGCAATGCACTCTATCAAGTTGTGCAACACAACGACATGAATTTTGATTATTATCACTGAAGCTGTCCTTAGATGCCTTTAGCTGTAGAATACTCTGCACTCAAAAAAATGATTCTACCACACTGTACAGTTAATTTAAAAAAATCTTTTTCATTTAACACCATTGTGTTAGGTTTCGCATTTAAACAATTGCATTGTGTTAAACTGATTTGAAACAGTTTCATTTTGGTTCAACTCAATATTTTCATTTTGAAAGAACGTATTTCAATTAAGTAGAGTTGAGAGTACATAAATTATTTTACTTGTGTAACTAGGAAGTGGATTTCCCCTTCCCATCATGCTTTGCACACGGCTGGATAAGGAGAGTAAATGTTGAAATAAAATTTTATTTTATGCATTTTTTTAATAAAATGATCAAATTGGGAGACTTGTTAATGTTTAATGTTCTTTTATGTTTGTATTTAAAACAGTTTCTGGTATGGTAGTGTTTTTGGGGGTTACCATTGTGGTGAATGCATAGAGCATGTGCTTGGGTTGAGGACCTGATAACATAAGTTAAAGTTGTTTTAATAATAAAATAAACAACTACTTTGGGCATGCCATGGATGTAACAAAGCCATCTTATGGCTAATGCCTAATAAGTTGGTTAATGCCTAAAGTTAAGTAAATCCAATATATCATTTCTTGAGTGTAGAATAATTTCTGCCTAGTTATTTGTTTTCCAGTTAAATGTTTTAGATTGAGTTCAACAAGCATAAAATAATTACTTCAAAAACGTATCAATTTCATTGAAACTATATTTGATCAAATTGAGTTGGCCCAACTCAATTACATTTTATTGCATGAATTTGTTTTTTATGAGTTGGGGTCACACATATTTATTGGATGGAAATCCTGCCCTCAATTAAATTGAGTTCATCCAATGACTTATTTTTTTGAGTGTGTTCATATTTCTGTATTTTTTACTCTAGAAACTTTTCCTTATTGATCTCTAATAACATCAATTTTAAATTTTGTATTATTTTATTGTAAGATTGCTATACATACATTTTATGTATATGAATTACACTACCAGCCAAAAGTTTTTGATTGAAAATGATTTTTAATTTGGTCTCTTCTGCTCACCAAGCCTGCATTTGGTTTGATCCAAAATAAAGAAAAAAAAAAAGTAAAATTTTGGAATGTTTTTACTACTTAAAATAACTGTTTTCTATTTGAATATAGTTTTTAAAATGTAATTTATTCCTGTGATTAAAGCTAAATTTTTAGCATGTCTTAGATGTCACATGATCCTTTAGAAATCATTCTAATATGCTGATTTGCTGTTCCAGAAACATTTTTTATTATTATTATTATTATCAGTATTTAAAACATTTGAGTATATATTTTTTTCAGGATTATTTGTTAAATAGAAAGATCCAAAGATCAGAATTTATCTGAAATAAAAAGCTGTTTTTTTTTTAATAGAAATGATATAAATGAACACTTTTATTTAGCAAGGATGCTTTAAATTGATCAAAAGTGATGATTGACATTTATAATGTTACAAAAGATTTCCATTTCAGATAAATGCTGTTCTTTTGTACTCTCTATTCATCAAAGAAACCTGAAAAAAAAAACAGATTTTTTTTGTTTTGTTTTTAACAGCGAAGTAGAATTTTTTTGAATAACCGCAAACTTTTATATCAAAGACCATTTGTGATTCCTTTAAAATGGTCATCAAAAAGAGCTGGATAAATAAAGTTTTCCAAATGACTAAGTTACAATTTTTATCACCTGGTGTCTATGATTACCAATTCAGATTGGACTAACATGTCTGTGTTAATTACAGACATGGGAGTTGGAGACTTCTAGATAAGGGTATTACAGAATGTGGTTGTGCGCTAGGGCTGTTCAATTAATCGAAATTTGGTTTCGATTTCTCCTTCAAAGATCATGAAAATGCAGTAATCGAAATGAGACGATTATTGCGCCCCATTCCGCCTGTGCGCTTTCGCTCCTCCACAAAAGCCTGATTTCACATGCAAATCAGCTAAATCATGTAATGTGACTTTCATAAAACGGGACGTGCTTGATTTATTAATGTTTCTTCGATGTTGTGTTTTTAATAGCGCATAAGAAAACTTGCGCTGTTCTGTGAATGCGCTCAGAGACGGAGCAGAACACGGACATTTAAAGGTATCTTTTAGCTCAGGGTGCGCCTAAACGCTCCAATACACGCAACAACATTTCAAAATGAGGCGCTTGGTGAATATTCATGTAAACTGACAAGAGTTCTGTCTTAAATGACCATAAACAGTTGAGAATGAAAATATGTGTGCAACAGTATATTGGACCCGTGTGGTACAGCGTCCTTCTGCCGTCTCTGTGCCTAATATGAATAAACATAAAAATACAAAGAGAAAAATCACTCACTGCTCTTGAATGAAGGACGTTTGTAGTTTTAATAAGAAACAAAACATGTTTAACTTTTACTGTGAAGACCCTGTTTTATTTACATTCAAATAATTACATAAAATTTCTGTAGTATTTTTAGACTACTTTAGATTTGCATACAAATATTCAGTATTTTTTTAAAGCAATTTTTTTCTCCCTGTATTGCTGCCTTTAAATTAATCACTATATAGAGTTTTGGACCCTGTCATAATCGTTTAAATAATCGTGATTACAATATTGACCAAAATAATCGTGATTATGATTTTTGCCAAAATCGAGCAGCCCTATTGTGTGCACAGGATGCTTAAATGCAATATTTATTTATATCATTTTAACTCCACATCAGATTACAGAAGAGCCGCATATAAATAACTATCTTACCCGATGCTGATGTTAAATCGGCTAGTCTCAGAAGTTTCCATGACTTGGCTTTACTTGTTAATTTTACAGTTTTACAGGGTTTTTTTTTTTTTGTCAGATAACATCCATACTGAAAGATTCAGCATATGGTAGATTGGTGCAAGAAACAGTAGCTTAGGTAAAATTCTGATGGGATTTCTCAGAGGACCATAATTTCTCAAACATCCTCCAGAAAAACTAGTTCAATCTAAACATGGCTTAATTAAGCTTAAAGATAAGGAAAGAAAAGTAACTGATTCCATACATAAACTGAACTAAACTAAACAACAAATAAAAAAAAATACATAAAATAAAATAAAATAAAATGTGGCAGTGTTCATCTTGGTGAACACTTTTTTTCTACAGTGAAGTGGACTTTTTCTTACTAAGACACTGAAATTTAAAGGGACAGTTCACCCAAAAATAAAAATTCTGTCATTATTACTCATCCTCATGTCGTTCCAAAAAGTGCAAGACATCAATGTTCAACATTGAAACACAAATTAAGATACTTTTGATAAAATCCAAGAGCTTTCTGACCCTGCATAGACAGCAATGCAACGGACACGTTTAAGGTCAAGAAAGGTAGTAAGGACATCATTAAAATAGTCCATATGACATCAGTGATTCAACCGTAATGTTATAAAGCTACATCGTTATTCTTGTTTTCCTTGTGCGCAAAGAGAATTCTCTTAGCTTCATAAAATAACAGTTGAACCACTGATGTCACACGGACTATTTTAACAACGTCCTTACTAATTTTCTGGAGCTTGAAAGAATAGTGTCAGTTGCATTGCTGCCTATGCAAGGTCAGGCAGCTCTAGGATTTCCTCAAAAATATCTTAATTTGTGTTGCGAAGATGAACAAAAGTCTTACGGGTTTGGAACGACATGACGGTGAATAAATAATGACAGAATTTTAATTTTTGGGCAAACTAACCTTCATGTGCATTAATTTACTGACGATACAATATCACATGACAAGTGGGATAATGTACATATAGACCTTTGTCACAGCAAGACAAGCCGACCAAATTTTGCCCTGGAACTATGACTAAGACAGAGTAACTACACTGTATCTTCTACTTTTCCCTCTACACTTTAGTAGGGTTGGGAATCGAAAATCGATTCCGATTCTGGAATCGGATACTTAAGATAAAGAATCGGATACTTGTTATAATATAAAAATTGATTCCTCGTTTCGATTCCTGGTTGCATTTTTTCCATCTAGTGATCTGCCAGGACCTTCCGCGCGTGCAATCTGCCAGGACTTTACGTGGTAATGTAAACATCAGTTGAAAAGATGGATCACGGTAAGCGTTTAAAAGTGTGTCTACGCTTTGTAAAAACCGAAGACAAATCTACCGCTGCACGCAAACTTCATCTTAGAGATCTGCAAGGGACGGATTTTAGTCCTGCGCCCGCCCACTCCAGAAGGAATATATGTTATTTCGTCCCGCAAAAGCCCACATAAAAGTTACTTATACCCCCGCGGGAAGACAGGTATCTACTTTATCTCTTGGCTGCATGAAACAAACCCTCCCGGTAATGTAAAGGCAAAGATGACCAGAGTAATAGTAACGAACTCGCGCATACCTAATGTATTCATTCTTGTATATCGGAGTCGTACATTAGGCACGCATAAGTCCGCTGTTGATTCACAAACTATTCATGCTTTCGGTGCTCTGATCCATAGTATTTTTGCGTGAAATTTCAAAATATTTGCATAGCTTTCAAAATGAATGTCCTGTGAGTTTTTTTATAATGAATGCTCACCCATAGAGGTGGATCTTGTAAGGGTCAGTGGTGTTTAAGCACATATGAGCACCAGCATAAACAGATTTACAATGTATTTACTGTATTTTTCATTTATATGTTTATTTTATAATAAATACAAACAGTAGATATTCAGTCACTTAAGAAAGAGTACTCTGAAGTTGTGAAGAATGTCTGAATTAAATAATTTAGGTGCTTTAAATCTGTATATGTATATTCATGTTAAAAAGTTAGAGCAGAGGATTTTCTTTTAAATTCAAAAGTACAGCTTTAATTTAAAGTTTGTTTGATTTTTTTTTTATAACATGCAGGAGAAAAATAAAAAGGCAAAACTAATGTTTAGGTTAATAAAAAAGGTTAAAAAATAAACACCTTTAGAGGAAATGTCAGGCATAGGGGGGCCTTGCAAAACTGACCCGAGAAGAAGGGGGCCCTGATATAAAAAAGGTTGAGAACCCCTGTAATAAAATAATATGTTGCAAGCTAGCACTGAAAATAAACATGTTTAATATATTAATGTTTGACTTTTGTGTTTGTTTGTTGTTGTTTTTTTACTAAATTGGAATCGAAAAGAATCGGATTCGGTAAGTGGAATTGGAATCGAAAAGAATCGGATTCGGTAAGTGGAATCGGAATCGAAATCGAAATCGATAAAAATTCAAACGATACCCACCCCTACACTTTAGGGAAAAGTAGATTATGTGTTTCAGTCTCATACAAGTATTTCATATTGAAAAAAGCAATCTGAAGCGAATGAACTCTGTTCTGGCAGGCTGATTACATTAAGGCATATGGAGGGTGGGGTCTGAGGGAGAGCAGGGAGCAGTTGCACCGAGCCACAACGGCATCCTGGCCAAGGCTCTGTCATTGCCATGGGCTAAAAGGCTAGGCAATGAAATTAGCCAGAGTGACAGTTTGGAGCAGGCCCCCTGCTCTCCCACAAAAGCAATCTCACCAATGGAGCCCATTAATATTTCTTAAGTTCGTCCAGCAAGACAGGAAGCCGTAGTGCAGGGAAATGTAATCAGGGAGATGGGCCGAAAGCAGCATCACGCTGCTCAAATGGACTCCTGCAGACGGTTAAAGCCATCAGGAGCTGCAGCAAGATAAGCAGCTCTGTGTTTACACTGTCATAAGAGCTTACCGAAGGTGATGGATATTTTAGATTTGAGGGTGTTTAACAGTATGTCGCATCAAGATGCTGTGCAGTTTCACTGTGACCTTGGGTAGAGTGGAATCTAACGAGACCGGGTTATCCTGAGCAACAGTTTTATGTTTGACTGACAGCTCTAAATCTCTCTCCGATTAGTGCTGACTTGTGGTGTCATGCCCTCCAGGATAGATTTCAAGCTAGCAGAGCTAATTACAAAAGCCTCAGAGCTCTTGAGGCTAAGCAGCCATACATTAAGACAAAACACACACTGAACATTCATTTAGCGTCATTATGATTCATTACAGGCAGAGTCAGTCTCTACTCACATCAACCTGACCTAGCAGGAGCACAGTGCTCAATAATAATGCAGCAGCAGAGCTGGAGAACTGAAACAAACCAGAGCTGCTGTGACTGCAGGTCAAAATGCAAATTGGTCCTTGTGGCTCCAAAGACCAGCCACGAACAACATCAGCCTCTCCTCACATCTCTGTGGATACACTTCATACATATATTAATATACAATTGTTTTGAAAAAGTCCAAGAAGTGCAGAAACTCTTTAATAATTTAATAAAAACACCCTCTCATTTTTTTTGAATAATTACATAGAAACAAGAGCCAAAAAATAAGCAAATGTGTGTATAAAAAAAATACACATTTTTAAAATGTATGTGTGTGTGAAAAAAAATAAATCTATCATTTAAAAGTCTAGGGTTGTTGAGATTTATTCATTTATTTATTTTTAATCTATCTTATGCTCACCAAGGCTGCCTCTGTTTAATTCATATTATAGTAAGAACAGACATTTTGTGAAATAT
>NC_133372.1:28724472-28748509 GCF_049309525.1 Garra rufa
TTTAGACTGTACAGAAATGGTTAGGTTTAGAGGTAGGAGTAGGATTAGCGATTACAAAAAATATATTTTTAATCCTATATTGGAACTAAAATGAACATTTCCCTGAATATTTCGGTCAATTAGGTTTTTTTTAATCTTTTTATATTCGCTATAAAATGGGTAGGTTTAGGTTTGGCGGTAAGTTAAGGGGTCTAAAAATATAATCGCAAAATCAATAAAATAATAAAAATCGATCGATACTAATATATCAGTGATATGATAAAGATTAGTAATTATTTTAATGTTTTTAGGTAAACACAAGTAGTAATTTTTACATTTTAAACATTAAAATACATCCAAATTGTACATTTCAGCATAAATAAAAAACAAAAATGTATGTTTTGTGCTTCTAAATCTTACATACTAATACCAATGTATAAACAATGAGACTAAGCTGGATATTCACGTCCTCCACAATTGACTGGAAACTTGATCAGGTTCCATTCTGATATGTACCACCCACTTTACACAATGCAATCAATTCCTGATAGATAAAATCTAGTCCCTCCCTACATTTTCTTCCCAGCGAATATACCATAAAATGTCACATTACGTAAGTACAATTGGTTGCGCATACACTTTCATGCTGACTTTGAATCTTTTCCCCAGTTTGTGATCTGCGATTAGGCTAAAACAGGATTTTTAACCCATTTGTCATTGATTGAATGTCTTTTACTGTCTATCTTAATGGCTTATCTCAAAGACAAGGGGGACAACACTGATTAAGCCTGCTCGAAGAGCAGAATTTATTACCGCTAAGTAATACTGTCTGCTGTGAAGCCACCAATCCAAGTCTGGGTTTGTGTATGCGTGCGTTTCAATCTCTGGCAGCTGAGTCCACTCTCCTTCTGGCATTTTCCCCTTCACTCCTCCTTCCCTATTCAGTCTAAAACGATGATCTCATGCTCTCACGTTGGTCTCAAAGTGAGCTTATTGCTGCACTCTTAATGCATTTATCCAAGTCTTTGACAGGGGCTGGCAGCATCACCTCACTACCCCAAGTAGGAGCATGGTGTATGTAGAAAACAGTGTCTTCATTCACATCCCTTGTGCTTTAAAGTCCAGGTCTGTTCTCAACCATTTTGGGAAAAGACAAGGCTTTACTGTGCTGACAGAACAGCCAAAAGTATATTGCACAACATATGGATGGGATGCAAACAGAATATCATTGAAAAATGTATTGATCTGTTATTTTTTTTTCTATTTACTTCCTTCTTAGCTAACTAAGCATCCTGAATTTATCCACCTCCTGGCTTCCTTCTCTCTCCAATGAACCACAAAAAGTACATAAACACCTTTTTTCCTGGATGTTGATCAGATAATCATGAAACAGCACTATCATTTTACAAAAACATGCAAAACAAGTTTCAGTGAGAAACTTATTTTCAGGGAAACAGGTATTAGGAATAAAGATCTTAGCACCTCAGTGTATAGAGAGTACTGTACTGTTATGAGGACAGACAAAACTAGGACACAGGCATCTCTGCGGTCTGAACGACCTTACAGAGTGAGCGTACTTCAATCAATGTGCAGTGTACAGAGTAATAAGACTTCCACAGTGGTGGTGTTCATTCGAGCATGTTTCATGCAGGGCTTGAAGAGGTGTTTGCAATGAGGAAACACTGTCCATTCATTTTAAACAGCCATTCTTACTGTACACTGATATGCTGAAACTAATGGGCCTTTATCCTTTAATTATAATATCAAGCTATTCTTTAGGCTAATGCTGTATTAAAAGTGAGATAATAATGAGAATGTAAATCTCAGGGGAAACTAGACTAATGCCAGCTCTAATACATAGCTGAGTCATCAGAAACTATCCTTTTAGCTTCTTGGTAAGCGGCTGTTCTGGTCAGAGTGCAGTCACGAGTTATTTAGCAGCTCAATAGCCATGAATGTTGTTTTCACGGTGGCAAAATACAACGCTGCATCAATAATCGCAAATCGTGAATCAATCATGCTTCCGGCTAGGAGATACGAAGAAACGAAATTACGAGATGTTGGTTTTGAAATTCATATGATTTCCTGAGCTGAAGATTACAAGAGCACATCTATAAAAGGAGTGTGGCAATAATTGGGGTCCAAGTGGATTGTAAAACTGGTAAACATGACCACAATTGGCAAATATCAATGAATAGATAATGTGGAAGTTGTTGTGCTGGTAGTAAGTTTCAATAGGTTTTGCACAACAGATATCCTGTGATTCAGACAAACAGCTTTAGAGAGTGTTCCATTATTCTAGTATGGAGATCATTCATTGAAATTTATCACATCAAGCACACAATACAACAAAAAGGAAGATCTTTTTGTCATAGTTTTGTTACGGCTATTTATGTGTAGAAACATGGCTTTAATATTAAGAAGATTGAAAACTTCATAAAGTATAGACAAATGCAACATACACATTAAAATATACTGACAAATCCAGATGGCCCTCAAAAATAGTTTTTGTTTCTAATGAATTACAAACACTAAGTTTCTCTCTTACCTGCCCAGTCTGAGACGCAGCCTGTATTGATTCCTTGAGAATGCACAGTCTGACTCCGTACCAGCTCACTGAGCGCCTGCAGGCTAATGGCCTTCTGTTCTCATCGCTGTCTGCTGATAGGATCCTGGAGCAGGCCATAACTGTCAATGTCCAGCATGAACTCCAAACATTAGCCTTACACCACAACTATGCCTGACTGCGACACCTTGAAACCTTTTCCCTACTTTCAATCTGCTAAAGTAAAAGCAGATTACTTGATATGGTGTTGTTTTTGCCTACACTGCCCCAATACGATAATTCCTTGCTGAATTAGGACCATTTGCTTCAATATTGGTAGTTTGCCAGATTAGGTTTTTTTTTTTTTTAAGTGTAAAATAGAGTGGGAACCTGGGGGCTACAAAGGATTTCTGCACATTTACACTATCGATGATCAGGAAGATCCATGTTTGCATTTTTGACACTTTTTGTAATATTATGCAATAAAAACATTTAAAAATATAGCTGCAAGCAGTGATTGCAGGGTTCAAGCACTTAAAGGCATTTAAGCACATTTGCAAAAAGACATTACATATTATTTAGCAAGCCTGTAACCAGCTAAATCAATGATTTTAAAAAGCATTTTCATCAAATCAAGGTAATTTACCAAAGAAATATGCTGATTTTAATGTTTATGACTGTTACTGTGCCAGTTGTAGTCCAATCTCCCTAAAACATTGCATGCTTGCTTAGAATCACCTGTTGCATGTGTTCACCAGGTTTTGTGAAGTTTTGAGTTTTCATTTAGGATTTATAGGCTTTTGAGTATATTTGGACAGGCCCCTTTTATAAAACGACCACATTGTAGCTTGCCAAAGCATAAATCTCAACTATATTTTTGATTACTGACCTAGAGAGTCCAGAAAATCGCACTGCAGTGTTTTTTTCCAGATTGAGCAAAAAACTAGGACTACTTCACAAAAGTCCTAAATTATAGTTCTCAAACATTAAACTAACGGTTTGACTGACAGCAGTGGTTCTAGAGGCAAAGTTGTTCGGAATGAGGAGGAATATCATGCGTATGTGTGGGAAAAAAAACGCAATATACAATCATTTACGACCTTGAAAAATTAGATATCGCTCACCAGTGGCCAATGGTCGCACATGTTCACCAGGTTTTGTGAAGTTTGAGTTCTCATTTAGGATTTATAGGCTTTTGAGTATATTTGGACAGGCCCCTTTTATAAAACGACCCCATTGTAGCTTGCCAAAGCGTAAATCTCAATTTTTTAATGATTATTGACCTAAAGAGTCCAGAGAATTGCACTGCAGTGTTTTTTTTTTCCAGATTGAGCAAAAAACTAGAACTAGTTCGCAAAAGTAATCATAGTTCTTAGTCGTTAAACTAATGGTTTGACTAACAGCAGTGGTTCTAGAGGCAAAGTTGTTCGGAATGAGGAGGAATATCATGCGTATATGTGAAGAAAAAAAATGCAATATACAATCATTTACGACCTTGAAAAATTAGATATCGCCCACCGGCCAATGGTCGCACATTCATCAGGTTTCGCGAAGTTTTGAGTTTTCATCTAGGATTTATTGGCTTTTGAGTATATTTGGACAGGCCCCTTTATAAAACAACCCCATTGTAGCTTGCCAAAGCGTAAATCTAATTTTTTTTTAAGTGATTATTGACCTAAAGTTATAGCTACTTTAGTTAAAGTGGCCCTGTCCCTTTCAAACGTTTTGGTGTCGCTTTGTGATGGAAAGTAGAAAGTTTTAAGAGAACTTTTTTTTTATAATTATTGATATTCACTCTCAGGAGAATTCCCTGCACTGGCTTGGTTCCGATTATGTGCAAAACCTAAGTTTGCAAAAGTAGGTTTTTCAAAAAAAAAAAAAAAATGCAAAATTAAACATTTCGACAGGGTCACGGATGAATCCGAGGCGTGTGTTTTGTCCAGCGTGAGCCAAGGATTCCAACGGCATAAGTCACTTGAGCCTGCATCAAACGGTTTAGGAAGCATGAGTGATTTTTATACTTTTGATCTCTGTAGCGCCCCCGTCAGGCCGATTGGGTCCAGCCTTGGTGACATTGTCAGCGGTGTGAGTACTACCATCCCTTCAAGTTTCAAGTCTTTACGACTTACAGTTTAGTCTGCCCGATTAGTTTTACATGGAGATTGCTGATCTTTGGCCATTCTAAAAATTACAATTGGGTTTCTGCGCTATCCGCTTGAACCCCTAAAAATATATAAAATATAAATATGATATTTAAAATATATACAAATATAAAAGTTGATCCAGTTAAAAGAAGGGAGAGGCAAGCTGTTTATCAGAGCCAGCAGTTGAAAATGAATAGGCATAAAGTGGGTCATTGCACCAGACTGTTATGGTTAATAAATAGCAATAGGAGTCGAAATATGTGTCATTACAGCCTGAACTGCCTCCGAAAGATCTCATCCCCCAAAAGCTGCACCCTCTCCATCACCTCCTCCCTTTCTTTTCCGATTCAGTACAGCCCGCAGGTACAATCTCCTGATGTCTGATATCCTCGCCTACAAACGCACCAGGGCATAAGAACAATTTAACACTCTAACCTGTCAGGAAATGGGAGAAACGCAAAGATGAAGAGCCCAGCAGCACCTCTACGCTCCACTCCTCCACAGCTCATCTTCACCTGAAGAGCAAAAGCCCCAACACCAACACCTCTATCTCCAGATAATCAACACATACAATAGAGCTAGAGAACAGCGACCTGCATTCCCAGTGCTAACGTCTCAATAAAGGGTATGGTTCACAGATTAACTACCTGAAATTGGAGAGTGTGAATTAAATGATATCTTAACAACACGTTCTAAGCATTATAGGGGCATCTTGTGTGTTATGTCACATGCAAAACTGAAGTCCTATGAATACTTTAACCATACTTCCAACCATGAGGGAAAAAAAAAATAAAAATCAAGCCTTCAACATCACCACAAACAGTTTTAATGAGCTTGCACATCTCACGAAAAAGATTATTTATTTCACTTCAACTTCAAATTAAATTCTACTTTGAATCCTTGTGAACTGTGAGATTCATATTTTCTGAAGAAGTATTTCCAAAAAAGGAATAAAAGAGCACAAAACCTGAAATTACATAACAGGACAAACTCTAACCTTTGAAAATGACTAAAGTACTAAGCTTTCGTATTTTTTAAATAAGGATTTAAGGCTGCAAAGGGTTAAAAGAGGTTATATCATATGCTTGATGGATTGTGTTTGAAGCACTAAAATGACAATAATCAAACAACTGTGACTCCATATTCTACATTAACGTGCCGAGTGTCTACATTGTTAAGCAAACAGCCCACACCTAAGCTATATTACTTGTCAGAAACATTTATTTTGATTTATTAACAAATTGACCGATTTAATAAGAGAAGTCACGCCATGCCCTGAGTGCCTAATGAACAATTTAAAGCTGTGACCAAAGAGTGTTTGATTGTAAGGAGCATGTGGATGACCACTGACATTGTGGAAAAGCCATTAAACAGGCCTGGGCCTCAGGAGACCACTCAGAAGCATTACGGAGATTTAGTCTCCCCCTCGGCCTTTAACCTCTTCCCATAAACACTGCCAAATGTGGCTTTCCAGGGCACTGCGTCTCGCACTGGCCAGCAATATTGGGCCTGGTCCCCATGTGACTAACTGCCCAGACCACTTTAGAGCATTAAGGGGATGCATGGCTTAAAGCCATAATGACCTATTCATCAGGAATCAGTCAATATGTCCGTAAAAAATATGGATCTCAAAAGACTTCCAATGGATATGTGTATACGCTACCATTTAAAAGTTTGGGGGAAGAAAAATGGGTAACACTTTATAATAAGGTTACTTTAACATTAGTTAACATGATCTAAGAATGAACAACACTTCTACAGCATGTTAACTTCAGCATTTACTAATGCATTATTAAAAAAAGATGTGTTTGTTTTTGCACTGTGAACTAACATGAACAAACAAAGAATGACTGTTTTTTTACTAACATTAACTAACATTAACAAAGATTAATAGTGTAATAAATGTATTGTTCATTCATGTTAGTTAATAAATTAACTGTTACAAATGACACCTTATTGTAAAGTGTTACTACAAAATGGGAAATCAATACTATCAGCACAGATCCATTAAACTGATTGAAACTGACAGTAAAGATTTTTCCACTGTTACAAAAAATGTATATAATAAATGCTGTGTCAATTTACCAAAGAATCAAGAAACAAAAATCTATAACTGTTTACACAATTTTTTTACATGTTCAATGAAAACAATCAATATTTTTAATTCTAAACAATTTTTATATCTAAACTAGGGCTGTCAATCAAAAAAATAACTTACAAAAAAATAACATTAAAAAATTAACTAATTGATCACACATTTTTCTGAAATTAATTGCGAAAAACAACAAAGACAGTATTTTTTTTTATTCTTTATGACTGAAAGGGAGCATCACTGATACCAATATTACTGATGACTCTAGGAAACTGTTTTTTTTTTCAAATATCTTAATGTATTTCCTAATATGAATACAGTCATTCAACATTACAGTAGCATTGAGAGCTATCAATTGTAACATTTAAAAATTTGTAAAAAGTTTTTAATTTAAAAAAACCTTAAATGGGTTTACCTTCACATAAACCCATTACACTGTAAAAAACTATTTGTTGAGTCAACTTAAAATAATTTGTTACCCAGCTGCCTTAAAATTTTAAGTTTAGTCAACTCAAAAATGCTAGTCAACATGAAATGTTTAGTTGTACCAAGTGACAGCTTAGATATTTGAGTTTATTTAACTTAAAAATAAATAAAAAATAAAAATGTAAAAAAATTTAGGCAGCTGGGTAAAAAAACACAGCTTTTAAGTTTAACAAACATTTTTTTTGTTTAGTCAACTCAAATATCTAAATTGTAGCTTAGTACACCTTAACATTTCAAGTTGACTAAACTTATTTGAGTTGACTGAACTTAAATGTTTAAGGAAGCAGGGTAACAAATTATTTTAAGTTGACTCAACAAATTGTGTTTTTTTTTTGTTTAACAGTGTATAATAAACGTCATATTTACCTGTGCCCTTCAGCAAGTAGGAAATATACAGAAATTGAATAGTTATTAAAAAGTTATCAAAGACTAAATACTAAATTAAATATAGATGAATCCTTAAAGCTACAAAAGTTATTTATTTCTTCTTTTTTCTTTTGTTCTTTGATTAATAGACATCATAGCAGCTGGGTTATTAGCTAATTTGGCTGCTATTACTTTAAGAGCTGCCGCTGCTGAATGTAACACAGATCTGACACATATGCTCGCAGTTTCATTCACAGTTTAATATGAAAAGATACAGGCTACAGAAGCGCTGCCACATTTTTAACAGTGTTAAATTTGACAGCACTAATCTAAACATAATCATATTTTATCTTATTTTAAATTGCAATAATATTGCATAATATGACTGTTTTTACTGTAATTTTGAAACAAATGAGCACAACTTCTTTCAAAAACAAAACATCTTATTGACTTTTGAAAACTAGTGTATGTGTTTCTAGTGGTGTTCAGATTCGGAGTGATTGTACAAACAGGATATGAAGTTAAATGAGATGTTACAGTAGATAGCAGAATAAGCCCGCTGCTTCATCTCACTGTCCGGTTCTGGCAGACAGGAAGCCCTACGGTGGATTTACCGAGACAAAACCTCCCCACTGCACAGCTGAGTGAACAGACACAACACGGAGTTCAACTCAACCATCATCCATCCCCCAGCCAACGGGCAAAAACACAGACACCCCAGCACAAAAGCCAGCACTGAGAACTGCAAAGTGCCTTTAAACCCCCACTATTACCTGGAATGGAAACAAACTGTGCCTGTGCTTCTCATAACACAAAAGTACAAACACATCATCAGGAACAACACACCTCCCGGATGCAATACTACTTCAACAGCGAAATGCCTTTCCAGTGAATGACACTTCAGTGCAATCCCGCACTGCTCCATTTCACATGAGCTTTTTAAATATTATCTGAATTACAGCAGGACATTGTCAATTTCCTTTTCATCTTGTTTACCAACATCTTATCTTCCCCGCTAAAAACCCTGCGGACAAGAGGCTAAATTACACAATCAAATAGCTTCAATAGCAGCCTAAATCCTGCTCTGTATTGTGTAGATAATGCTGTAGCTCAATTAGAGTTGATATTGAATATACATACATATAGAGATATAATAAACAACCTTATACTATGCATCTCTTGACATTGTACTTGGCTTTACGGGGCGATGTTCTGAAAATAGTGAATTGAAAATGAATGCAGTTACATAGAAAAAATAAAATTTAAACAAAACTGTTGATTCAACTTAAAATTTTAAAGACAGATGGGTAAAAAAAAACAGCTTTTAAGTTTAACAAACTTTTTTTGGTTAGTCAACTCAAATATCTAAGTTGTCGCTTAGTACAACTTAAAATTTTTAAGTTGACTAAACTTAGCACGGTAACAAATTATTTTGTTATTTTTGTTTGTTTTTACAGTGTATAATAAATATTTATTTACCTGTGCCCTTCAGCAAGTAGGAAATACACAGAAACTGAATAGTTATTTAAATGTTATCAAACACTAACACTAAATTAAATATAGATGAATCCTTAAAGCTACAAAAGTTATTGATTTCCTCTTTTTTCTTTTGTTCTTTGATTAATAGACATTACAGCAGCTTATTTGGCTGCTATTATTTTAAGAGCTGCTGCTGCTGAACGTAACGTGAATCTGACACATCTGCTCACAGTTTCATTTGCACTTCAATATGAAAAGGCTACGTTTTTAACAGCGTTAAATTTGACAGCACTAATCGAAACGTAAAAACATTATCTTATTTTAAGTCGTAATAATATTGCATAAAATTAGTTTTTACTGTAATTTTTAAACAAATTAACAACTTATAGTATGTATGTTTTGACATTGTACTTGGCATCAAGGTTGATGTTAAACTAAGGGCCTGTCCACACGGAGACGCGTTTCGCTGTATACGTATAAATTTTTTATCGTATTGGCGTTTCATCCACACGCATCCGGCGTTTTAGGAGACTGAATCCGCTATTTTTTGAAACCGGGTCCCAATGTGGATAAATCTGAAAACGACACCCTCGCGGTTTCGTGTGTACAGCCAATCCGTATATTTTGTGAAACGATGATGTCATCACATCACGTGTCGGCTGCTTCACACGTAACAGCAACAACAATAATGGCGGACTACATGATTGTGTTCGTGTTGCTACTAAGCCTACTAGCTTTATTACAGCAAAATCTATTGCTTCTATGCAACTGTTATGAGCAACAAGCGATAATGTTCGCATCTTCGTCTTCTTCTTCTTAGTTCGTATACAGCGTGCAAGGTTATGCGCATGCTCAAAGTCTTCTTCTCCGTTTATAGTGTATCTCTATGGTAGAATTACAGCACCCCATACTGGTCTGGCATATATACCACACCGTTTTCAGTGGTTTCGTGTTTACGGAATTTTTTTTAGAACGAGGGAAAAAAAATGATCGGATAGGGAACGCACCGGCTTCGTGTGGACGGAGTCTAAACTAAACTAAAACTAGTGAACTGACAATGAATGCAGTTACACAACAGAAAAAAACAAAACTGAAGGGTGTGAAAGAAATGGGCGTGTAAAAAGCCAGGAATATATTTGTTGATGTGTGCAATTACACTCCCTAGTTTAGCATCTGCGTCAAGTGATTAACTGTTAATTTGTGTCTATATATACTATCTATATATAGCATGTTTGTGTAGTGTCAGGCAAGTCAAAGCCAGAATACCTCACACTGTTCTTGTCACACTACATACTGTACATGAGAATCGCCCCAACAAAGAATTGAGCTTGGCCCCATCATGACGGGGATTCAAGGTTTCTGCAACTCATTTCTAGTATTCATGGCAGCCTAAAACACTTTAACTCGGTATGATTTAATCTTTGTTCAGCTGTCCAAACAAAAATGTGTGCCAATTTAAAACACTGAATCATGATGATGGCTATTGACACAGTTCCTGTAATTCAAACAGGAAAGGAGACAGGAAAGCTAGTAAGCAAATAATTTAAAGAATGGCAGACAAACATATACAAGAAGGAAAAACGCTGAGTTTAGACCAGAATTAATTTGAAATTCCCCCCTTAGCACGGCAATCTGTTATCACCGAGACACATTCGAAAGGTTCACACTGCTTGACAAAACTGGATAATTTGATCCCAAGGCAGTTTTTATGCTTTCTGCAGTTCCTTAAAATTTGTGAATGTGCTGACACATCACTGCAAACTACAGTGAAGACTGAGAAAGAGAGCAAATTTGACTAGTCGGACATATTAAACTGGAGTAAACTAAAGCAAAAAAACTTACCTGAAGGCCTCTCCTCCTTAATATACTGGAGTCATCCATTTTAATTGTCTTGTATCTGATCCTGACTTTGCTAAAGCTGTCCTACTTTCCTAATCAAGGATAAAGTCCTCCACCCAAGACTTATCAGAATTCCATGAGGCACAAATGATCTGTCAGAGACCCGGTTTTGGGTATCAGTGCTGGGAATGGGCTCTTTGCTGATGTCATGCTCATCCACAGCAAAAAACAGATGCGATCATCCTATAAGATTAGCAAATGACTACCAAACAATCTTTCCCCACATGCTACAGCAGTCTGTTTGTAACTTTTCTCAGGTACAATTGACAGGCACTCATGAAAACATCAACGTCCTCTATTTGACAGTATAGACTTTCAAAAGGTATTCCAAAAAGTGAAAAATTTAACAGATAGAGTTCAATATGAGGACACTGAATAAGTCAATTGACAGCAGGAGAGCATTTCAGCACATGGCTCACATTCTTGTTCCCCGTTCACTGTTTGCTTCAGGCGGTTCAGAGAAAGGAGAGCTTTCAGAACAGTGCCTCTGTATCTCTCAGTATCTTCGCTTTCTCAGAATGAGGAATGGCTGGAAAATACACGTCTCCCTGAAACTCTTCCTTCATTCATCTATTCAGCACAGGCGACCTGTACTATCATCAAAACATCTTTTCACCCCAGGCTCTGGAGTTCTTTTCCTCACTCCGACACACTCAGCCTCCAGAGATTCCCAGATATCTTCATTTCTATGGAAACTACAGCTGCATTAACGGCGGACAGTTAATGATAAAAATGGCACCTCGGGGGACGAAAATAGAAAAATATTCAGGCCAGCTCACTCCTCCAGAGATGCAGAATCAGTCTAAGATGCCATGGACTGCAAGGAAAGTTGAACCCTCCAGTGCATCCATTCATCTAGTAAGCAAGTAAGTTGTTTATCACTTGCTTCAGCCCGAGAGCGGCTAAAAGTGGAAGGGCGGAAGCAAGCAGAGAATATTTTCAGCCTACACTCTTGAGATAATCTGGAAACAGTCAGTAGCAGCAGCAGGAGAACGCAGGCACTGGCTGCCCACTGACAGCACAAGGCAAACAACAACTCCAGTCAGAGCAGCATGGCTGGATTCCATTCCCCTCGGCCGAGAGGCCTCCGTCTCTCATTCGCCAGGAAGGCAGGCGGACGACAAAAGCCTTGCTGGCAGAGCTGTCTTTTCAGTGGCAGGTGCAAACAGACGCTGCACTCACGCTGATTGCTTGTCTGCTTTTTCTTCGCATATCTCCCCGGCTTTATTCAGCTTCCTCAGCTCAGCCTGATGAACTGGACTACAGCCAAGATTGGTCTTCTGAAATCAGGAGACGGGATGAAAATTCCATGCAGGACGAGTGTCACTCAGAATCTCCTCATCTTTTCCCCTGTCAGAGCGCTCGAAGCGGTCCGCTGTTTGTGAATGGGCTGCCTGCCGGAGGGGCTGACACGGTAGAGTCACAATTCAACCATGTCATTCAAATCTTCCACTCACACAGCCTTCTATCAATGCACATGCAGGTTGTTTAAGAAATATAGTAGCTGTATTTCTTTCCTTTGCTTGTGCTGTACATAGAAGCCTTCTGTATCTTCCGTTTCTCGCTCTCTTGTTCCTTGTAAGCTCTCCTCCTCCTCTTCCCAGCGCCTCACTGCTGAATGCTGCTTTATCTGTCCTATCAGCCAGCAACACATCCAGCCAGCCAATCAGACGCATGCAGGCTCAGAGCTATTTGCATAATATGAATGGGGGAGCAAAAAGGCCCCACCCCTTCACTCCCTTCAGTGCCATTCTGCTCACAACGCTCTGCTTTACCCCAAAACATAAAAAATACACATGCTCACAAAAATACCATGCTGCAGCGACAAGCACAAAATGTCCTATTCTTTCTGCTTCTCTGCCTTCTTTCCTGATCAAATAAGGCATCTGTGTTTTGCACGAGGAAAATAAGTGAGTCTAATATCAGTATATTCAGTAATGACAGTCTAATGAGATTTTGCAAGGCTTTCCTTCAGTACAGTGATCCATTAGCAGCGGCTGTGTTCATCTCAAGGGACGGTGGGAACAAAAGCAAGAGGGATTATCGTTCATAGCCAGAACATTGCCATTGCTACTGCCATACATACTGTATATATGTGTATTAATCACCCACCTCTCTTCTCTCTCCCTGCCTCCGACGTCATAGAAGCAGAACATGGAAGATAACAAACACGAGCATAGAAGAAAATGCATGTGTAGTGGAGGGAGAAAGAGAGAGAGAGAGAGATGTGGAGAGAGAAGCTCTTTCCTCCCACACACACTCAGTGAAGAGCGGACAGACAGTCATTATATGATCAGGTGAGTACCAGAGGAAAAGCAAATTATGTGTTTGGATTTGTGCGCACATGCCTTTGTAATAAGATTGCATGCAAAACCATAGTAACTTTAAATGCGCAGGGTCAGAGTTTAGTGGAATGGATACTGAAAATACAAATGGACAGACAAACCTCTTATTTTACAAGTAATTACTAGCTTTGTAATTTGTAATTGCTAGTTCTGTAGTTACTAGGACTATCAATTTGGTATGATTAATTCTAAATTAAAAAAATAAGAAGAAAATTAACTATTTACTAAAGATCTTGAGTTATTTTCCACAGCAAGATAAATATTTACTCATTTGTTATTGATCACAAACATTACATGTAGTTGTTCTTTTTCAAACCCAAATTTTGCCTGTCCTTGTGATTCCAATCAAATTTCCATGCAAATACAATGAAACACATGCAAAATGTCATGTGATGAACATTTTTTCACAATATGGTTTCATAGCACTTATGCTGATATACATAGACGTGTAAACATATTCTGGAACAAGTGAGAACCCCAATACAATTAATCAAAATCAAATATTGAAAATACCAACACTAGTTTTAATATTTAACACTTGATGTCTATGGCGGTTATGGCCATGCATCTATGATAGGAGAAGGTAAGAATGGTGATTCAGTAGCTGTGTTTCCATCACCCTGTTTTTATGTGCATCAGAAAAAGTGATAGAAACCACCTGGTCTCATGACAAAAACGTACCTCTGGGAACTTATTCGCAAAACGCGAAATACGTACCAATAAGAACATATCACTACAGTTTCCAACAGAAATGAACACTAGATGTGGTAAAACAGCAAGCACTTGTAATCGTTTTTCTATACAGTTATGATTACAGCTCCATATGTTTCGCTTTCCGAATGTAACAAGCTTGCTCGGTAGCTTAGCTGGCACAGAATTGGGCTTAGGATGTGGAATCCTTGGGTACAAATCTAGTCAAAAACATGACTCGTGATGAAAGAGCTATAAGAGGAGAGTTCGAAAAATAAGCTAAAACGGCATGTTTGTGATTGCGTTTTTACGTCACATTCGCTCAACATTCACAAAACATTCAAGTGTCTTTCGTGTCTTGCAAAAAAATTCCCAGAGGTAAGCTTGAGGTCATCATGACACCAGATTGGATGAAAATGCCAAATTTCAGAAAAAAAAAAACAAAACTTAATTCGCAAAAAAATTTATGCTCTCAAAGTGGTTTCTGACTTGCGCAAAAATGGTTCATGCAAATAATGGGAGATGTAAACGCATTTGCAAAATAAATAGCTAGTGATTCACAAAATAAATCAATGACTGACTGTTCATTAACATCTTCAATAGTCCATGTAGTCAAGTCACTCAATATAAAGTCCTAATATCTGTATTCAGAATTAGTTTAAGTAAACTGTCCAGCTAAACAAGCAGGATAAAACAGCCAATGTGACCTCATTGCACCCTTTGCACGCACTCACACATACCGAGTTTGATTTATGACATATAAGTTCAAGGGTCAGTGGTGAAGTCAAGGACCGGAGAGGTATCATAGCCCGTTGCTACGAGTCTTATCATCATCAACTGTTCTCTGAAAAAACAAGGGCGCTATCTCATGTGTAGTTACCCAGTAACTGAAATTCTGCCAGTTTACCAAAGGTGTGAGAATGAGGCATCTGCTACTGGAGGCAGCCTACATTCCTTACAAACATCTTCAGGAATGTCTGAAGCGTAGTGCGAAACATTGGGTCAAGTATTTTTAGCCGATGTTAGCATAGTACAAACTGATTTATGCATCCAAGTCAACATTAATAGAAATGATGCTGTACTGGATAGTGTCAAGGTCTGTAAACACTTTATGGAGATCTTTAACAAGCTGCTTAACTGTTCTACATACTCTCTATATATGCTTAAAAATAGCCCGATTTCCTAAATATACATACAGTATCTCACAAAAGTGAGTACAACCCTCACATTTCAGGAACCATTTTAGTAAATCTTATCAAGGGACAATACTATAGAAATGAAACTTGGATATATTTTAGAGTAGTCAATGTGCAGCTTGTATAGCAGTATAGATTTACTGTCCTCTGAAAATAACTCAACATACAGCCATTATTGTCTAAGCTGGCAACAAAAGTGAGTACACCCTAAGTGATAACAGCAGTATGTTGTTTAACCATGCAAAGCTTCATGTCCTATTCATCATGTTTATGTTTTTGTCTGCTTGACAGGACCACACAAAGTTGTGTATCTTGTATTAGAGCAGTTAAAATTAGGTGCTTTAAGTACAATTCTCTTATACTGACCACTGGATGTTCAACATGGCATCTCATGACAAAGAACTCTCTGAGGATTTAAGAATAAGAATTGTTGCTCTCCACAAATATGGCCAAGGCTATTAGAGGTTCAGTAACAACCTGAAACAGAGTTACACTACAGTGGTCAGGGTCATACAGGGGCCTTGCAAAGGTCGATCAACGAAGCGGAGCACTCATTCTGTGCGTCAGGTGCAGAACCTGGCTTCAAAAAACAGATGCATGAGTGCTGCAAGCATTGCTTTAAAGGCTGCAAAAGTAGAAGCTCAGCTTGTCAGTGCTCAGTTTCCATAGCCTCTTCTGAAGCTGGCTCACAAGAAAGCCTGCAAACAGTTTGCTGAAGACAACCTGTCCATGTCCTGTGGATGCCCAGGATAATTAAGGCAGTGGCAGATAACAATGTTGCTAACACAAAATATTGACACTTTGGACAAGTTCACTTAGGATGTCCTCACTTTTGTTGCCAGCTATTTTGACAATAATGGCTGTATGTTGAGTTTTTTTCAGAGGACAGTAAATCTATACTGCTATACAAGCTGCACATTGACTACTCTAAAATATATCCAAGTTTAATTTCTATAGTATTGTCCCTTGAGAAGATATAGTAAAATGGTTGCCTAAATGTGAGGGGTGTACTCACTTTTGTGACGTAATATATGTGTGTGTACTACTTATTTTGGTTGCGATTAATCACGATTAATCGATTTGACAGCCCTAGTTTCCACACAAAATCTTTTTTCATTGTGATAAATGAGAGGTTGGGCGGTGATCACATGATTATGACCGCTTGAAATTTGAGTGTGTCGCCCAATTTGTAAAAATCAAGGACTCAAACCACATTTCACTTAAGTCAACACTGAGGCAGACGAGTCATGTTGCCTTGTTAGTATTGGGAAGGAGGATACAAATTAATTGTATGCTGTAAATATACATTACTAATGAGCCCGCCTTACTGCAACATCCTGTAAGGCTTCAAATAACTGTATTGCATTACCAATCTGAGTCTGGCGTAGTTAGACTCAATGACCTGCACCTGGGAGGCCCTTCATGCAATGAAAAGCTGACGCATGACAAATACTCAGACTGTTCATGTAATAAGATAGTCCTGACCCAGCACACACTCCACAGACACTGCTCCTGTTTCAAACAAGACACGGACCCCCACAAATCACATTCTGCGCTTCAGTCCAGAGGGACACAGCAGAAAATCATATTGATCTATGCATGATTCTAGAAAAACAGACAGCACGTTCACTATTATTGATTTGAAGGGGTCATGAGACTGAATAATGGTATGAATTCTTAAGGTTGCACGCTTGGAGCCATCATAAGCATCAAATTTGAAGCTACAGGTATGTCCAAAATAGCATACTACCATAAAAGCTTCAAGCATCAAGATGTATGTGACTCGTATACACATACACATATACATAAGCAAAGCAGTCGTAGCATTTTCTCCTGCCACACTTCAAATTACATGTGAACGAGTCAGGGTGTTTGTGAACTACATTTCTCATTGAGTTGTGGAGTGATTTTCCTGTGCCATTCGCTGGGCACGTAATGAGGGAGTCAGAGAGGGCTAAAAGCAAACCTGACAGCAGAAATGGATGCCATTAATCTAGTGCACCATTAAAAATGTGTGATAGATACTGCAAACAAAAACATTTAGACCTACCCGAGGGAAAGAGGGAAGCAAAAATTAATTTGATGCAACATCCAGCTACAGGAAAACATTTCAGTAAAATCAAATCATATTCCAGAGCCGCCAGGGTTATAACGAAACCATAAATTAATGATGAAAACACAGACATGAACTTGAAGGCTCTTCATTAGCATTTAGGAATTAATACAGATATAAAATATTGATTTAAAGACATACAACATTACAAACAGGTCATTGGCTTCATTTAAAAGCAAACAGGTGAA
The DNA here is from genome assembly GCF_049309525.1 of Garra rufa. Lineage (NCBI taxonomy): Eukaryota > Metazoa > Chordata > Actinopteri > Cypriniformes > Cyprinidae > Garra > Garra rufa. The sequence continues at coordinate 28,741,995 of NC_133372.1, forward strand.
TGAGAACTTGAGCTGCTATTAAATCTACACAACCAGTGCACCGAATTTCAATTTCACTAAACGTCAAAGATGTTCAAACTAAACCAGATGTTATTTGATGTCACTTAAGCAGTCTCATAGTGACGAGGGGCCATTGAGGGCAGGTTTTGATTACAAAGTTGATCAGACTGCAGTGCAGGGTGTTATCGAGGGCTCAAAAGAGAGGGTCATGTCTCAAAGTATCTGTGGAGAACAGGCACAGGCTGCTTCCAAGAAACAGCATAGTCAGGGGCACATAATAATGAAGTGCTGAGCAAGCTCCAGGTCCAAAAACCCCACACAAGTCATCTTTTTTAACTTGGTGAGCTATGATTTGTGAATAGTGCACAAGTGTGTTTGCTGAACATGAGTGTTTATGAAGCACAGGTGGAATATGTCGAAAATTGTATTCCAGCAAACTACTGAAATACCCAAAATATCCCTTATAGAAACACGTCCTATAAACCTACTTGGTAGGAAAAAAAAATTTAAATGACAACCTACAGTCATTTATGGTCCACAGAAAATTCTAAATACGAAGGTCAAAAGTTTACATCCCCCTTTCAGAATCTGCAAAATGTTGATTATTTTACCAAAATAAGAAGGATGAATCAAAATACGCAATTTTTATTTAGTACTGACCTGAATAAGATATTTCACATAAAAGACGTTTCCATATAGTCCACAAGAGAAAATAATCAAAAGTTTACATCCCCTTGATTCTTAATGGTGTGTTCTTAACCAAATGATCCACAGGCGTTTTTTTTTTTTTGTTTGTTTGTTTGTTTAGTGATCGTTGTTCATCCTAAACAGTTAAACCGCCTGCTGTTCTTCAGAAAAGTCCTTCAGGTCCCACAAATTCTTCCGTTTTTCAGCATTTTTGTGTATTTGAACCCTTTCCAACAATGAATGTATGATTTTGAGATTCATTTTCACACTGAGGACAACTGAGAGACTTATATGCAACTATCAGAGAAGGTTCAAATGCTCACAAATGCTCAGAAGGAAAAACCATGCATTAAGAGACGGGGAGTGAAAACTTCTGAACAGAATGGAGGTGTGTGCATATATCTTATTTTGCCTAAATATCATATTTTTTCATTTAGTACTGCCCTTCAAAAGCTACAGAAGATACTTACATGTTCCCCAAAAGACAAATTAAGTTAAATTTACCCTGATCTTTAAATTCAAAAAGTTTCCACCCCCAGCTCATCATAAAGCATGATTTTTCATGGTTTTTCATTTTGCAGATTCTGAAAGGGGGATGTAAACTTTTGACTTCAACTGCAAATACTGCATATTTGGACAGTACTCATTTGGCATTGCTTTTGACAAACTGTTCAAAAGTTTGAGGTCAGTCATTTTTTAGAATGTTACAAAAAAATTGTATTTCCATCTCAATAAATCCAGAAGAAAAAAAAAAAACATAAAATCAGCATATTAGAATGATTTCTGATGGATAAAGTGATGCTGAAGAATTGAGTAAAAGCTGCTAAGAATCCAACTTTGCCATCAAAAGAAATACATTGCATTTTAAAACATAGTAAAATATAAAACAGTTCTATTAAATTTGTAATACTCTTTTACAAGAGTGTGGAAAGAGTATTTCTTTTTTTTTTTTTACTGTATTTTTGATCAAATAAATGCAGGCTTGGTGAGCATAAGATACTTATCTCAAATAGTGTAGCAGAGAAGAAGCAGTATTCATACACTAACGCAACTAAACAAACAAGCTTCCTCTAGCTCCATAATGATGCAAGCACTTTCAAAAAGCAGAGAGAACATCAAGATAGGAGCTCAAATGATAAACTGTTTTTTCTTCCTACTTTATCTCATCACCACTGAAAGTCTAGTCATTCATCTCAAAAGTTGTCAGACCGCTCCCTCAGGCATAAAGTTAGAAATAAAAAAGTTAGGCAGAGGTTACTTTTTCATAAAAAAATAAAGAGTTTACAAAGATGGCATGTTGTTGGTAAAAGGCTGGTGACCACACACATGACTAAAACAACACATAACTATTTCAGCAATTTTTTACAAGAATCCATGTGAGAAGTAAAGAAATTTCAAGAGTGTTTGCCAGCAAATGTCTATCCTTAGAAAATTCACAGTAATGAAGGTTTAGCCTAGTTTTTCCATGACTATTTACTAGTTATCTGTTTCAACAAAGCCTTGTTATAAGGGGAGAGATTACCATGTTTATAAGACAAAGGCCTGGAGTACAGCAGTCTCTTCTTAAAAAGAACCCGTTGAGCTAGAAAAGTTGATTTAAAAACAAACATTAGAAACATCTGCAGAGAAGAGCAAATGAACAACTACATTATTTATCTGCATATTCATCTACATTAAAAAGAATTATAAGGAACCTCTGAGTACCTGTAGTAATTTCTCTGGACGATCAAACACGTAAATACTGTAACATCTGCTGGGTTCACACTGAGGTTAAAAGCAAAGTGAGCTGATCTAAAAGATGCTGTATTTTGCAAGTTTTCAGTCACTTGCATCATTTTTCCTATCTTGTACCTATTGAAAAAACATGATCGTTTTACTGCTCTCAAACCCGCTTTGGGAGTCATATCACTAGCTAAGCACTTTCTTCAGGGATGTTCTTGGGTTTGGTAAGCATCCAGTCAGACCATCAATATCAGACTTCATCCACCATCAGAAAGGCTCATCTATCATCGCTCATGAAATAAAGACAACTTATTCGCCTGCTGACTACTGAATGCACAGGGGCAGTGCTAATGATATATAGCAGTTGCCGTTTGTTAGTGATAAATCGTGACTGATCCTACCCAGCACTGCTGTCAAATAGGTGTTAAGGGTAGATTAAGTTTAAGCAGTGCGAGTTGCAGAAGTTGTGACAGTTTGAGAAGTAGTGACGCAGGAGTCGCCGTGAACGTGAGTTAAAGAATTTTTTGAATAATGTCATTATTTTTGTTTTCTTTGCACACAGAAAGCATTCTTGTAGTTTTATAAAATTAAGGTTTAACAATGTCCTACCTTTCTAGGCCTTGAATGTGATAGTTGCGTTACTTACGCCAGTGGTTCTCAATCCTGGTCCTGGGGGACCCCTGCTCTGCACATTTTGCATGTCTGTCTTATTTAACAAACCTGACTGAGATCATTAGCTGATTAGTTCAGTTCATGGATCTCTGGCTGTATCCGAAATCGCCCCCATACCCTCAAATAGTGCACTATTTGAGGGGACAGCCATTTTAAGTGGTGTTCGAAACCATAGTGGACGTTTCCGAGTGCACTCATTCAATCCCACAATGCACCGCAAAATCGAGTGTACAATCGATGTACACTTAACGGCTAGAAATAACCCATAATGCACTGTGAGAGTCGCGCCGATTGAATTCCGGTGTCTCGCCAAAAGATGGCGCCCGCAGCCTGGGGCGCTGTAAAGGGGGGGTAAACGATGACAATTCTCGGGCCCCATGACTGAGAGGGGGCCCAGAGAAGCCCCCAATAAAATTGTGGTGCTAAAAAAAAAAATATTTGATTGTAAAAATTATTAACTTTAAATTATTCTATTTGCTGTTTCCTGGTGTCAAAAAATGTATTTGTTCGCGATCCCCCCCCCAGTGCGTGTTATTGCGATCGCGATCGATTAGCTTCCTTGTTAGTGTGTCCGCCTCCCATGCCGGAGACCCGGGTTCGAGACCCGCTCAGAGTGGGTGCAAGTAGGACCCGAGTGAGAGGGGTTACTATACGAACATTTTTAGTTAGAATGTAATTTTTTAGTTTTTTTGGGGGGGGGGGGGGCCTTAACTGAGTCAGTGCACGGGGCCCAGAATTCCCAGCGACGCCCCTGCCCGCAGCTGAATCATCCATCCATTCATTTTACAACGCGCTCGTCCGGGCGTTATACAGCGTACAGCACAGGTACAAATTTGTCGTAAATTGATTATTCAATTTGTTTAACTAGGGTTTATACGTAATTTCCGTGACATAGTTCAAGATAATCCTTTAATCTTACTACTGGAACTGTTCGTTTTAAATGAGTGTTAAACAGCAAGCATGCAAAAGCGGCAGTCCTTCCGGTGCATTTAGTGCCCGAATTCACTCACTCGTTTTCATTCACTCCTTCAAGTGGACTGTATGAGTGGACTAATGTGGGGAATAGTGAATGAGGGTATAGGGGGCGATTTCGGATACAGCCTCTCTCCTCATGAGCTGATGATCTCAATCAGGTGTGTTAAATAAGGGAGACATGCAAAATGTGCAGAGCAGGGGTCCCCCAGGACCAGGATTGAGAACCACTGGTCTACGCAGAGTCAGAAAGCTCTTGGATTTCATCAGAAATATCTTAATGTGTGTTCAGTAGGCTTGCCGCGATAGACGGTGTTGACGGTGTTACCGGTTTTAAGACGCAACACCGGTGACATCACTTTTCCACCGTGACACCGTCTCCACTTTTTTTTTTTTTTTTTTTTTTTTTTTTAAGTATTCGTTTTTTATTAAATATTTATTTGAATTGAATGGAAAATATCATTCTAAATAATTTACTTAAGACGAGAGCATGCAATATAATTGAAAAAAAACTGAACAGCTGCAATGCCTCATATTTCATTTATCACGTGAGGAGTTCGCGCTTACATATAATAAACAGCGTAAAAGTTAAGCATGTTTGGCCGAGCCCAGGGCACTCCCCCTGCCCAGGGAGAGGGATGCTGAAAACAAGAAATGATGAAGGTAAGACTGCTTGGCTATTTAAAGGGATTCTCTTGTAGTGCTTGGATACGGAGTGTGATTGCTGATGGTGAATTGGCCGTGTTAATTATCTGTGCGAGGAGTCGAATTTACAGAAAGAGAATGGCGGACGATTTAGTGTCCAAAAGCACCTGTTTGGCAATATTTTGGGTTCAAAGTTTTTTTTTTTTTTTTTTTGTAGTTTCGTTGTCGTCCATTAAAACAATTGACGCCGAATTGCCAATTCCCGCAAAACTGAAAGTGAAAGTATAATACGCACGCATTTATAAGCTATTTAAAAGCAGAAAAAAGAGCAAACCCCCACCCCACGGTGATACCGGTATTACCGGTGTTGTCACGTGCCGATTAACCGGTGGGGAAATTTCCTCATCGTCACAACCCTAGTGTTCAGAATATGAACAAAGGTCTTACGGGTTTGGAACGAGATGAAGGTGAGCCATTTATGACAGAATTTTCATTTTTGGGTGAACTATGCTTTAAACCAAACAGTTTTGGTTACCACTTACTTTCTTTGTATAGACAGAAAATATTCTAGATCTCTTATGTTCCACAAAATAAAGATAGAAAGTCAGGTTTGTACAGGATTAGGTTTGGAATGACATGATTTTGAGTAAATGAAGACAAAATGTCTGTTTCTGAATTAATTATTTCTTTGACAAAAAAACTGGTCACCAATTTTAGCTGTAAAAATCCCAATTGGATACTTTATCCTATATAAAATATGCATAGTCTTATCTGTTTTGCGATAATGAACAGTCGACTGTATATTATCCTGATTAGCAAACAAATAAGTAGGACAAATGTATATGAAAAATTGATTTGAGTTTAATTAATATACACTATTCAAAAGTTTTTGAATGTTTTTTTAAAAAAGCACCTTCTGCTCACCAAGCCTGCATTTATTTGTACAGCAAAAACTGTAACATTTTGAAAGATTTTTACTATTTCAAAAAACTGCTTTGAATATATTTTAAAATGTAATGTATTCCTGTGATCTCAAAGCAGATGTTTTAACATCTTTACCCCATCACATGATCCTTCAGAAACCATTGTAATATGCTGATTTGCTGCTCAAAAACATTTATTATCATTATTATGATGTTGAAAACAATCTGACACTGATGTGACACTGAAGAGTAATGATGCTGAAAATTTAGCTCTGATTCACAGGAATAAATTACATTCTTAAATATATTCAAATAGAAAAGTTATTTTAAATAGTAAAAATATTTCAAAATTTTACTGTTTTTGCTGTACTTTGGATCAAATAAATGCAGGCTTAATGAGCAGAAGAGACATTAAAAAAGAAAACATTAAAAATCTTACCGTTCAAAAACTTTGAACTGGTAGTGTACAATCTCACAAATAGATATAGACAAAACACATTTACAAAAACAGTGTAGTAGTTCACCGGAAACAATGGTCAAATATAAAGTTTATATTTTTTCAGGTTTTATGTACACACTGATATTTATTTTACTCTTTTTACATATAACTATATGGGGTTCACCTCAAGTAAACTCCACTTTGTGCTCTCAGGTTAAGCAAAAGCACAAGACTGCTGTGTGTACCCTTAAAGCTTAAAAAACAACTCTCGACTGGAGATTTCAGTGTCTTGGGGTGCTAGCTAGCTAGACAGAGGAAGGAGGAAGAACACCTCTAAATGAATGTCTGGAGGGCCGAAAACCTTGCTGACAGGAAACTGCATCCACATTAAATTTGTAGCAGAGGAGAAAATGCAATAATTATTTAATGGCTTAGAGCGCAAGTCAATAGCCTGC
>NC_133372.1:28749009-28816249 GCF_049309525.1 Garra rufa
AATAATTTCACATTCAATCTTCACATTCTATCTAGAACCAACTTGAAGACAGTATTTGTTTTATTTGTTATATATGTTTGTATGACTGAAGGTGAATATCACTGATATCAATACTACTAATGTTTCTAGGAATTTTTTTACCAAATATTTAACTATTGATTATAGCCATTCAGCATTACAGTATAATTGAGATCTATCAATTTTAACATTTATTAGACGTTAAAATAATAACTTTTAAAGCTGTAAAACTTCTATAACTTCTAAAAAATAAGTTAAGTGAACTTAAAACAATCATCACCTAAACCCATTACTAACCTGTGCCCTTCAGCAAGTAGGAAAAATACAGAAATTAAATAAAGTTGTCAAGCACTAAGTACTAAATTAAATCTAGATGAATCCTTAAAGCTACAAAGGTTATTGATTTCCTCTTTTTTTTTTTTTTGGTTCTATGATTCACAGACAACACAGCTGGGTTATTAGCTTATTCAGCTGCTACTACTTTAAGAGCCACCACTGTTGAATGCTTGTCAGGAAAAAAAAAAAAAAAGACAGAAGCAGTAGGTGTGAGTGGGGTGGTCAACCCTAGCCTCGCCCCTGCGTTAAATATTTTTAAAGTTGTTAAACTGGGATAATTAATCACCTGTGTTAACTTCATCAGAACAGTTATATTATCGCACAGTTGACACATACTATATTTGTGATAAAACCAATTTGTATTTGTTGAATGAATGTCACCAAGTCTGGCCCCATGTTTTCTCAACATCCCCAAAAATGAAGATCCTACTACCTGGAACTACGTAAATGCAGACTGCTGTTATAAAGTCAAGGCTGAATGCAGCCAGACACGCAAAGGATTCAATCAGTTTAAATAAATAAATATGTCTCAGCCCTCAAATATTGCAACTGATTGTAACTGAGAGTGACACAAAGAGCAACAGAGAAAAAAAAATGGAAATGTGAATCAATTCACAAAGAGACAACATTCATAACAGCCCTGACAGTTTCCACGGCAACCTCACGTGGCTTTTATCCATGGCAGTGTTGGCTGAAGAAATAGATCTGATCTATGAGTGAAATGGCATTCAGGCAGAGTTGACCTCAAAAAAGCACCTGATGCCAGAGCACAGACAGCCACCATCAAAGATAAATGACATGCAGGTGAAAGAGAAAGAGCATGTGCTTATACGATTGGGACTGAGAGAATCCAAATCATTGAAGCAACTAGCATGATAGGGAGACCTTTAAATAACGGTCAAGATTTAATTTGGAAATGCCAAGACTAAACTTACAAAACATTTTTGAGTCTACAGTAATATGTCTTTTTAAGAACATATTTAAACATGCAGTTCATTCAAATTATACATATAAATTGGTTCAAATGGATATGCATTGAATTAGGGCTGGGCGATTTTGCCTAAAAAAAAAATCTTCGATTTTTAAAGAAAAATTCGAGTTTCGATTCGATTTTCGATTTTTTTCCCCCAATGCACTTAAAAAATGACTGTAGACATTAGATATAGTGTCAAAAGTGCAACTTTATTGCTATGATTGTCCTCAAGAGATAAAATGCATAGAATCCCAAATACAAAAAGTAAATGAGGCTCTGTCATTCAACAATTTCAAGCTTTAACCCAGGTTTAAGCAAAAGTGCAACAACTTCACAGTAGCTTAAATTTTCTGTTAAAGAAATCAGATAATTACACATTTTGTAACATAACATTACAATTAAAAAAATAAACTCTTCTCAGTATAGTGTGAATATAAAAAATGAAACTTGCCTGTGGCAGACATATAGCCTGCTCAAAGAGTGAACAAATGTAAACTTTTATCTATAACAACAAAACACGTGCTTGTTAGATCTCTGAAACATTGTGCATCTAATACTTTCAGCATGTGATTAAAGCCTCGCTTTTCGACAGAATAAATTGGCAACATGTCTGTGGCAATATAAAACAAGATCGCCTCTGTAATCGCTTTCCATCGCGCTCCGTTCTTATCATAAGGCGCACAGTTTGTAAAGCTCTCAGGAAGTGTAGTTTGCTTTTTAGCAGGTGTGCTAGAGGAGCCGTATTCCGGCTGCACTTCTCCCATTCTTCGGGATGTTTATTCCTCAGGTGCTGGAAAAGATTTGTTGTACTGCTGCTTCTAGTAGCAACAGCCTTGAAACATTTTGCAGCAAGGCTTCGTCTGTGTTTTGTCTGCTGCGGGCCGTTCACATGTAGCGTCTTTTACGCGCTCAAATTCGTTATTTTAAATGTAGACGCGCGGCTTGCGCGCGCATAATGGAAGCGACGCGTGCGGTGCGACGCGTTCGTTTTTTCCAGGCGCGTCCGCTCCGCATCGAGATAAAAACATCTCAACTTTTCAGAATTCAGCAAGCGCACCGCAGCTTGGAGCTAGAGCGCAGCTGATGGTTGCTTAGAAACGGCAGACGCTTCCGGAGCACAAGCGCCCGAGCGCTTTGTTGACAAGGAAGAAAGCGTTTTCCACGCGTTTTTAGGCGCGACATGTGAATGGCCCCTTACCTGTGCTTTTCTTTGGAAGTAGTTCTCTGCTACACGTTGGAAAGTTGTTTTGACTGTGTTACGCTGGGCGGGGGCTGGCTCATATCGCGCTACGGTAACGCACAAGACGAAACGCGGAAAAGTCAGAAAAAACTATTGTGGCAAAAAAACTCGAGTTTGCAAAATAAAAATCGTTTTAAACTACAAAATCGATAAATCGATTATATCGATTTTTTGCCCAGCCCTACATTGAATTCATTAATTCATTATTGGAGTTTCATTTTTATGGAGCTGTCTTGATCCCCCATCACCTGCAGATTTATTGAGTATTATAAATTCATGATGATCTTAAGACTTTTTTTAAAATGGTATGTCTGCAACAAACTTCAGTAACAACATTATAAATCTGAATCATCCTGAATCAGCTCATACTGTCCATTAATGCAAATGAATCACTGATTTAGACTTTCATTTACAACATTTCTCAAAGAGTTTCTATGAGGCAACTTTTCATATATTAAAAATAAATCTTACTTTAAACCATTTCTGAGGTGAAAAAGGTGAAAAATACTGAGAAATACAGTCAAACCAAAATTTATTCAGACACATTCAACATTTCTCACATTATCAGTGTTTATTCGCTATAGTTTGGAAAATGGTAATAAAACATGACCAGAACTTAAGAGCTAAACCGTGTCAAAACAAATCAGATAACTTTGATAGAAAGATATGTAACAAAACATAGTCAGGTCAAAGTGTCAAATCAAATTTTTGGTCCCAGATTTTTATCAGTTTTACTGGTAATCCACTGTGTGAATAATTTTGGGGTATAATATGGCACAGTTTACTTTATTTTGCCATCCTATTGTGTCCTGCGCTCACTAGTAAAAAAAAATAAAATAAAATACAAAAAATATCAAAAATTATATCTAGCGTCTGAATAATTTTTGGCTCGACCGTATATTTTTCATTACATCACCCAGCCCTAATTTCTATTAACATAACTGTCAGAAAATGTTATTTCTCAGTCTCAACTACCTGCTAAAATCACACTGTTTAAACTAGGTATCACAAACGATTATTTTGGTAATCGAGTAATTGGTTGATTATACTGCAGGTTAATCAAGCAATCAGATAACTTTTTTGTAATCAAGTAATAAAAACAGACCTAAGTGAACAATAGCCTTTAAATTTACTTAAAGTACATACATAACAGCAATGAGGCAATAATTAATTGGTAACACTTTACAATAAGGTTCATTAGTTAAACATTAGTTAATGTATTAACTAACATGAACTAACCATGAGCAATACATTTGTTACTGTATTTACTAATCTTTATTCACATTAGTTAACGGAAATACAGTTGTTCATTGTTTGTTCATGTTAGTTCACACTGCATTAACTACTGTTAGCAAAATTTTAATAATGTATTAGTAAATGTTGAAATTAACATTAACAAAGATTAATAAATGCTGTATAAGTGCAGTTCATTATTAGTTCATGTTAACTAATGTGGTTAACTAATGTTAACTAATGAACCTTATTGTAAAGTGTTACCAATTAATTAGTTCAAATAAAGTATCAAAAGCAAGTAATCATATGGTTTTATTGAACAAAACTGTTAAAATACATAACGTATTATAAACAATAGGGCTGGGTATTGTGACCAATTCGGCGATTCGATTCGATTCTTATTTTTATGGTTTCGATTCGATTCGATTCCGATTTCGATTCGATATCGATTAGCTATCAATATATTATTTAAAATGTTAGTTTTGCAGACATGGGATCCATATTTTGATATAAATTCTGGTAACTGAAACTCTCCTACTAAAGTTTATTACTGAAATACACATCTACATTAATAATAGGGTGCACACAGTTGTTTATTTTAAACAACTTTTATTTTAAATGAACACTGTAACAAGAAGTCATAAATATGTGCATCCACTGTACACCATGTAAACAAACTGCAAAATGCACATTACTGTAAAAAAATAAAAAGACTGTAAATGTGCAACAGTGAAATCTATTAAGAACTTCAAACATGTTTAAGAAATAAAACATTTTTCTAAATTCAAAACGTTCAAAACAGACCCATTATAAAGCCCTTGTCTGCGTATACAAAACATTCTAACTGTCCATAAAACTAACAGTTCTTAACTACAGCCTTATCATTTTTGATCACCAGATTTTTCTGCAAAAAAAAAAGCAGCTGATCAAGATGTTCTGATCTGATCTAAGGCAGCTCCTTTGCGCTGTGATTAGATCACCAGCGGTTGAGAAAACTCTCTCAGCAGGAACACTAGTGACACCTTCAGGACGAGAGGGGAATATTCATATCCTCTTACATGAAGCACGTGCATTAAGAATCGATTCGGGGATTTCCCAAATCGATATCGTTGGGTTAAACTGAAGATCGATTAAAATCGGAGAATCTATATTTTTTACCCAGCCCTAATAAACAATAGAACTAATGTACATTACGGATTACAACAAATGACTATAGAGGGCGTCAACGGCCTGACGATTGTTTGTACACTTTACAGCATGATCTAATCCTTGTTTAATATTGACTAAACAACACTGAAATCAAATGGTTACTTAATCTTTAATATTTAGCCATTTGTTTACCACAGAAATGCTACGGCCACTGTCATTTCTTGAACATCAAATGTGTAAATTCAGAGGGTTTGTACTTTTATTTTAAAATCGAGATTAAAGGTGCAGTGTGTAGATTTTTTGCGGCATCTAGCGGTGAGGTTGTGAATTGCAACCAACGACTCCGTCCACCGCTCACCCCTCCCTTTACAGAAGCTACGGCAGCCGACACGGGATTAAGATGTCTTCGTTTTAGACAGCAAAGAATAATGAAGTTTCTTTTAAAATGTAAATTAGGGAATTAGGTTTACTTGATAATTCAATAAAACGATGTTATTGTGAATATTACTGTTACTTGTTCATCATTGTGTCAGTGTTTTTTCGCTAGAACAACAGTGATGAAATGCGATCTGTAGAGCAGTTTGTCCGTTTAGGGCTACTGTAGAAACATAGAGGCGGCTTCCATGTGAGGGGACCCGCGGTGTATGTAGATATAAACTGATAATTCTAAGTTAATACAAACATAATGGCTCATTACATAGTCTTTATACACCCCTGAAAACATAGTTATGTATATTATATTATATTGCATTTCTGTCTAGAGATAATCTTAAATATCACACATTGCACCTAGAACAGTTAGCATATTGAGAAAGATATTGATGTATTCTCCAGTTTTTCATAGGATTATAAATAATTTACCTTACAAAGCTGATGAAATGGCTCACATTGCGTTCTCAGATAAATGCTTTAATAAACCCAAACTCACAGCGATATGCCGAAACGGAGTTTGAGACGGTCCATACATGTAAATGATAACTGTTTGTTCGGAGCAGCATTTACTGTGAACAGAGCCATTATGAGATGCACATACATAACCTACACGCATGTAAATAATTTAAGCGCATATGTATAAAAACCACAGCACATATATTTATTAGGGGTGGAAGAAAAAAACGATTCACCTAACTATCGACGTATAAAAACAGACGATCTGCGTATGATATCAAAGTACTGCGAGCGCGACTTGAAGCATGCAGAGCCATCAGCTCTCTCAGCGCTCCAGATGTTTTGCGACCACTTTTTCTGCAAGGTGGGACGAATTTTTGTGAGCGGTCACACTGGCGCGACAGCTGCGTTGTTTAACTCATAAGCGCTGCCATTTCTGTTGCATATGAGAAACATCTAACGATAAACAAAACAAAAGCGAAACTAAACTTTGAGAAATTCAAACACCTTTCAAGCCTCGTTCAGACTGTCAGCCCAAATCCGATTTGTATGCAAATCCGATTGAAATCCGATCATATTTAGGTAGTCTGAAAAGCAATGAACTACATGAAATCCGATTTGGTCAAATTCGTTTCAAGCTACATTTTGGTATGTGGTTTGGAATCCTATTCAAATCGGATTTCTGCTTTTTCACGTTTTCATGCCAATATACAGCTAGTATACGCACCTCTTTGAGTTTTGAAACCAGCAGAGAGACGGCAGCACAGAATAAAGTTGCACATTCCAGCTTCCTGCGTTTCTGCCGCTGCTTTAGAAGATGAAATATAATCCAGCGCAACGGCAACGTTGGCAACGCACATAAATCGAATACGAACAGTTGTGATATGACTGGATATGCACAAAATCGGATTTGGGCTGACAGTCTGAACGAGGCTTTAATGGCTTTCCAGCATTTAACATAACTATTTCCAGCACTTTAAAGCTCTAAAATTATCCAATTTGAATGTTATTACTAATGGGATGACCAAATATACTTTGCGGTAAACAAACAAAATTTTGTTTTTAGCAGGGTAAACATGACTAAAACGGTTTGCAAAGTAACATAGCACTTTATTTTGTTTCAGAAAGTATTTTTTTACTCATTTTGTGAACATTTGAATCAGCATACTAGCATATCGTACCAGCCCTAATAGCAATATCGAATCGCAATACTTAGAGATCGAAAATCGAAATTCTTAAAAAAAAAAAAAAAAACGCAATACATATTATATCGACACCCAAGTATCGTGATATTATTGAATCGGGAGGTAGGTGTATCGTCCCATCCCTAATATTTAAGTAACTGAATAATAGCATATGTGAATTAACAGTAGCATTATGCTATATTATGATTTTAAATGTGTTTAATACATCATGCAGCTCTGGAAAACAGTCTAATAATACGTTTCATAATAATGTTCATGAAACGTGTCAAGGACAAATCAAGGAGCAAACTGCAAATCAAGGATTTTTTTAAATCGAGTACTCAATTTGAATCGAAGAATCGTGACACCCCTAGTTTAAACACAAGGCCTGCACAAAAAGCTAAAAAGAGAAACATAGACTGTCAATAAACAACAAAGACGCAGTGGGTTCACACGTTCAGTGATATCGTTCACGCAGCCAAAGGTTAACACAACCCAGTCAAGCCAGAGCCTTAGGCACAGACAATCATCTGCCAACATCATGTACTTAATGCATGGAAACCACCTCTAAGGCAGAGAGCCTGTTTAACGAAATGCTAATAGATTTATACATATTTACAAGACAGCTGCATGCTTTGAATGCATACACACAAACCATATAGTCAAGCCCTTTATCACAAGAATGCGAACACAATATGAAGCATTGTACATGTAGTAAACACACAGATCCTTGAACAGATGGGTTGTGAGATCAGCAGGTGAGCTGAAACAGACATCGGTGCTTGCCTTAAGGCAGAAATACAGTCCACCACTGACAGCAATTTAACAGGCTCCCTGAGCACCCAGCTAATGCATTTCAAATCAAGCTCTCACAAAAACCATATCAAGCATGCTATTAGAGCACATAAACACTTTATAAAACACTTATTTTAATTGAACCACATGCTAATTGAGCCTCATACTTGAAACGCATGAATTCAATGTAACAGGGTTGTAGATATGGGCAAAAACAAAGAGAAATGTATGACAACAATACTAGAGAGAGGGAACGAACATAGTATGACAGACTCGCTTATAGCACTTGTTAAGCCTCTTGAGAGGAACAAGAGCTATTTCCATTTCAAACTAATTTAAAAACTGACAAAACAAGATACCCCGGACCCAACGCCTTGTCATAGGAGAGAGATGAATAGTGTATGATATTTAGGCTGGTGTGGGATTTTATTCTTATTTTGACTTTTAAATTATATATGACTGTTATATTATATCATATATACACTGCCATTCAAAAGTTTGGGATGAGTATGATTTTTAATGTTTTTAAAGGAGTCTCTTCTTCTCAATACTGCATTTATTAGTTAAAAAATACAGAAAAAATACAGTAATATTGTGAATTATAACTGAATTATTTTCAAATTTAATATACTTTAAAATATCATTTATTCCTGTGATGCAGCGCTGAATTTATACCAGTCATTTCTCCAGTCTTCAGTGTCACATGATCCTTCAGAAATCATTTTAATATGCTGATTTATAAGTAACATTGGAATGCTTAATATTTTTTTGGAACCTATAATACTTTTTTCAGGATTCTTCGATGAATAAAAAGTAAAAAGAAGAGCATTTATAGAAATCGCTAACAATATAAGTCTTTACTACCATTTTTTTTTTATCAATTTAACATATCCTTGTTTAATAACAGTATTAATTTCTTTAAAAAAAAAAGAAAGAAAAAATGACTGACCCCAAACTTCTGAATGGTAGTGTATATTCAAAATTTATATTTTGAACATACACTGTTCTTTTAATTTTTTTATCCAAAGTATCCTGAAAAAATTATCAACTTGTCCCAAAAATATCATAATCGTTTCCCACATTTATTATAAATCAGAATATTAGAATAATTTCTGAAGGATTATGTGACACAGAAGACTGGAGTAATGATTCTAAAAACTCAGCTTTGCTTCACAGAAATAAATTATATTTTAAAGTATATTAAAATAGACAACTGTTATTTTAAATTGCAATAATATTTCACAAATTTAAAGTATTAATCAGTAATTATCAGTAATAATTTTAGTGTTTTTAATGTTTTTGAAAGCAATCTTATATGCTTACCAAAGCTGCATTTATTTGATTAAAACACAACAAAAACTGTAATATTGTGAAATATCATCACAATTTAAAATATTTTTTTCTAATTTTACTTCAGTATTTACTGTCACAAGATATTTTAGAAATCATTCTAATTAGCTGATTTTGTGCTCATGAAACATTATCAATAGTGAAAAAGGTTGTGTTGCCTAATATTTTTGTAAAATATATATATTATTTGATGAAAGTTCAAAAGAACAGCATTTATTTAAAAAATGGAAATCATCCAACTTGTGGTTAGTCTATACTAACTTGCTGAATAACTATTTATTACTAAAACTACTATTTATTTATTTATTTATTAAAACTGAAAATCTTACTGACCCCAAACTTTAGAATTAACATTGTAATAATTATATATTTTTTAAAAAAAGAACGTAACTAGTGTTGCTAAATAGGGCTGGTAGTCATCTCTGCATATTAAGCTGGAAACCAAAAAAAAAAAAAACTATTTTTTTAAAAAAACTATTACACACTCTTCACCTTTTGAAATTCGTGAAAAGTGTAAAAACTACACACCACTAGGATTTCACACTGAACAAAGGTTGAATTTTATGCCTTATTATTTGTACCTGTCAATCTCAGCGTTTGTCAGTAACACTCACGCAGTGGCAGAAGGACCAAAGAGCATGAAATTCAATCCCCATATTGTTAATTAAGGCACCTGCAGAAAATACGAAGCCAAATTCACAGCAGAAAGCATAAAAGTCTCTTGCACTCTTGCTTAGCTTCAAAACACAAAGAGGAAAGAGTTTCCTTTAGGAATATGACTCGCTTAAGCCTTCCACCAGCACCGGAGCTCTTAGTCCTTGAGGAACAGACATGGGAATGAGCAAAACAGGAACAAGAGAGCTTGCGAAAACAAAGCGAAAAACCTCGTCAGCCAATTATTTTTGGAAAATGAGTTGCCGGAAGCCAAGGGTAATGTTGTGCTGTGTTTATTGACTCTGTGCTCCAAATGTGCACTGATCTCAAGCAGACGCGTTTAATTTTTCATATGCATCTTAATTGCTATCTGGACTCAGTCAACCAGAATCTCACCATGGGGAGGAAGATAGACAAAAGGGCTGTGTGAGTCCTGTGGAGACCTGGGTAATTAAGTAAATTTGGATCAGCTCGTTTGAAAGAAACAGCCAGTATCGACAGTCTCAATTATACACCTTAAAACGAATTCAACAAAATAACTTATAATAGATGTATAAGCTTGCATTTGAAAGCTCGGATATTAATGACTAACAGAGCATTCAGAACTGCTTCATAATTACGAGGTCCAAAGCGGTCATTTCAGCTTAAGAACTTGTCATATTCTGACCAATTAAAGTTTGAATCCAGCCCCCGTGTGAGTTTAGAAAGGTCACAGCTTTGACAAATGAGGATAAGAACATGTTAGAAAGAAAAAAAATTCTGCAAGAGGAGGTGATGAAAGCCGAGACAGAGAAAAAAAGAGGGGGTGAGAAATTAAGCACATTTATTTTTAAATGAAAACAATGCCTTTTAAACATGCTGAGAAGCCATGGCAAAAAAGGACGAGCTTTTTTGAGAGATGCATAAATGAAACATCAATAATAAATAAGATTGTCTGTTACATCAAAAAGAGTTTCTACTTTAAAAAGTTGAATCAAGAACTCTAAGGACAAGATCTACAGCAGCAGTGGTATTCCATATAAAGCTATAGGCATTATAAAAATTACAGTACATCATGGCACCACCACAGCAACACAACACTGATCAAATACATACTGTACCGTGAATGTAATAGCGTTTGCAATGCATTGGCATCTACATAACTGTTTCAGCCCTATGCATGCAAGTCTAAACAATAAAATGAAAATGCTAGATTGCTTTTTTTTCCCTAGATACATACACTGCCAGTCAAACGTTTTTGAACAGTACGATTTAAGGTTAAATAAAATGTTTTAATGTTAATGTTTTTAAAAAAAGTCTCTTCTGCTCACCAAGTCTGCATTTATTTGATTCAGATTACAGCAAAACAGTAATTTTTTTTTATAATTTTACTATTTAAAATAACAGTTTTGTATGTGCATATTTATTAATTTATTCCTGATTTCAAAGCTGAATTTTTAGTATTACTCCAGTCACATGATCCTTCAGAAATCATTCTAATATTCTGATTTGCTGCTCAAAAAATATTTATGTTGAAAACGGAGTTAACTTTGATGAATAGAAAGTTTAGAAGAACAGCATTTATCTGAAAGAAGAACAGCATTTATCTGAAATATAAATCTCTTGTAACATTATACATGACTTTATCATTACTTCCTTGCTAAATAAAAAAGCAATACTTTCTATAATTTCTGATTAAAAAAAAATTATACTGACTCCAAGCTTTTGAATAGTATAGTGTATAATGTTCCAAAACCTTTTTAATTCAGATAAATGCTGATCTTTGGATCTTTCTACTTAACTGTACTCAAATATTGATGATGATAATGATAATAAATGTTTCTAAAGCAGCTAATCAGCATATTAGAATGATTTCTAAAGGATTATGTGACATTGAAGATTGGATTAATGATGCTGAAAATGCTTTGATCACAGGAATAAATTACATTTTAAAATATATTCAAATCAAGCAGTTATTTTAAATAGTAAAAATATTTCACAATATTACTG
Source organism: Garra rufa (assembly GCF_049309525.1). Lineage (NCBI taxonomy): Eukaryota > Metazoa > Chordata > Actinopteri > Cypriniformes > Cyprinidae > Garra > Garra rufa. Next base: position 28,760,819 of record NC_133372.1, read on the forward strand.
CTTTTGCTGTATTTTGACTCAAATAAATGCAGGCTTGGTGAGCAGAAGAGACTTCTTCAAAAACAATTAAAAAACTTGTGACTAAAAGTGTAAATGTAATGGCTGTTAGGAAAATTGTGCCAGTTTAGCATACACTCTCTCTTGTGAGGCTCTTGCATAAGTCACTGGCAGCACACATCTGGGATTTTTGACTGTATCATCTCTTTGAGGGCCACGCTGCTATGCTGTTCTAGCCTAAATGCATTCTGCAGGATATAGGCTAAGTGTAACTATCCTCAGTTTTTGACTCTAGGCGAGACCAGGTACATCCAGTCTACTTTCAGAGATGAATTATGAATGTGTCCTGCTGGCTCGACAGGTGAAGTTATCAAGGGCAGTAAAAAAGAAAAGTAACATGTTTTGGATGAATGTTTTGTCTTCCTGTTTCTCTCTCTTCACTAGCTACTGAATGCGTAACCTTGAAGAGAAAGAGCGAGTCAGCATCACTGCCTGTGGTGACAAGGACGATGGGAACTTTGCAGTCTCTATATTTTTCCTTTCGGATTTTAGAAATAGCACTGACATAGAATATGACTAAAATCACTTTATGCTTTGTTAATTTTATATATGTTTTAGGATTTATACTGACATTTCTTGGTCTCTTGAATATATATATATATATATATATATATATATATATATATATATATATATATATATATATAGAACTGTTCTGGACAAACAAAGGAACTCGTGAACAACTATTACTAAACAAAAAAACACAGCTGTGGATCATTTAGGTAAGAACACAGTATTAAGAATCAAGGGGGTGTAAACTTTTGAATAGGGTTAATTTCATAAATTCAACTATTATTTTCTCTTGTGGACTATATGTAAACATCTTTTATGTGAAATATCTTACTCAGGTCAGTACTAAATAAACAATAGCATGCATTTTGTATGATCCCTAATTAACATTTTGCAGATTCTGAAAGGGGGTTGTAAACTTTTGACCTCAACTGTATAGTACGCAGTGAATATAACAGTACCAAATTGGATATAGTGCAGGATAATAGTTTGCATTTGTGCTGTCAAAAGTCCAGCATAAGTGTACATAATTCTAAACATTTTCCAAAAGCAGCACAATTCATTTTTTTGAAGGACAAGACTTTTTAATGAGAAAATAATGACTGTTACTATTACATTATGCAGTACATTCTCATTAACTGGTAAACTTTTGATGTAAGCTCAACTGATAATTGACTGACTAATGTTTAGAGAGGCTAATATAATCCACGTTTCACAATGAACAAGAATGATGAGCACAAATTGCTTGATGCTTATCTAAATGACAGTTGAACTGTCAATGCCAGCTCTTGTATTAAAATTGCATGTGTTCTTTCAGTCCTCGAGATATGCTAAAGATATTGCAAACAACACTGGCAAGTTTTAGATAAGTCTTTGAAACGTTAAAGGCGTTTTATCCTCCAGGTACACTGCAAAATTTTGTCTCATTATTTTGCGTCATAGATCACGATCAGGATCTAGGCCAAATGCAAGGAACATCAGATTAAAAGCCTGAAGACAGAAACAGGAGGTGCATAGCAAAAAGCACAAACAACTGTCATACGCAGATAAAGAAAACAAGCAGAGTGGGTAAATACTGTAGAAACAAAGCTCAGATCCCAGCAGCCTCTACCGCTGCCACGAGTGTCGTCACCTTGGGTTGGTTGGCAGCACAGTGGAGGGTCTCTTTCAAGTAATTATTCATAATTGCCTTTTGAATATTTAATCCTGTACATAGTCACTCACTTCGGCTGTTTGTGACCTCCATGATGGGAGCTGAGCGATCATACTGGTCCTGTGATTTCTTTTGTCTTCTTTGTCTCTCCGTTAAAGCCTAATGCCTCAGGGTAACATTTTTCAAAAATGAATCGATCAAGAAAGAGGTATAGGCGCAAGCTAAAATGTTTAAAGGATGGAAACTGATTTCACTCTCCCATTAAAAGATTTAAGTGACAAAGGATTGACTGTGTTTTCACGACAGCCGCAGCTACTTACGCGGGCCTCCGACTGCCTATAAAAGCTCCATTAACCACACTAAAGACCAGATTCCCTGGGAGGGGAAAACAAATCACCATTTAAAATATACAACCACTGCACAATTTAAGTCAGGGATCCTCTGTATAAAGGCACTTCAACTAGAAATCTGCTTCTCCTTCAACTGATAAAATACAGTTTTAGATTTCCATAGCAGACCAGCTGCTGAATCTTAATATAATATTTGAACATCGGAGTGGAACATCAATAACACACAAAAGAAAACAGGAGTGAATAAAAATATCACCTACAGTACTAGAACAACCTTGCTTTTCCCCCTGCCTATATGCAAATATTATGCAAATTTCACGGTATGTTAATGCCACTGTTGACTTACTCCAGCCTCGCTGCCATCTTAATTTAGACTGAACACCAAAGGATGAAAACAAAATAACCTTTTTCGTCCCTGAAGGTGTGCCAGATCTGAACAGGCAATAGTGAGTGTGCATAACCAAAAGACAATTTCCTGTTATCATATCTCTTAAAGGAGACCTATTATGGCCCTTTTTACATAATGTAATAAGCCTCAGATGTCACCAGAATGTGTCTGTGAAGTTTCATCTTAAAAAGATCATTTATTATATAATTTTAAAAACTAAAACTATTCCTTTTCCAGAATAGAGATGTGCCTTTACAGCCCATACCTCGGATACTCTGCCAAAACATCTGTTTGGTTTTGATTATCATGTCTATCAAGTTGAAATCCCTTTTTTTTAACCATATTAGTTTAAATTTCTTATATAGGGTTTCCCACATCCAAAGCATTTGCACAAAATACGGCATGCGAGTACTAAACCAAACTAAAAAAGGTCTCTTTCGTGTCTTATTCCGCTTAAACTGTCAAATACACAAAAGTTTATGTTAAAGGGGTCATCGGATGCAAAACTCACTTTTACATGTTGTTTGAACATTAATGTGTGTTGGCAGTGTGTGTACACAACCACCCTACAATGATAAAAATTCATTATTTTAATCTTTAAAAGTAATATCCCCTTTTTAAAATCAGATCATTCTCAGCTTCTTGTCGGTGTGATGACACACTGACAGAGGCCGCTCCCACGATAGTTGATTGACATTAGTGCCCTGCCCTCAACAAGCAAGGCAAGAATGTCTCAGATTGAGCGATTGAGGTGTTCTGTTGTTGGATGTAATAATGGACATAGCAGTCGTCATTTACTCCCGACATCTGAGCCGCTGAAGACGCAGAGGACTAACGTTACCTTCGTTTTTGAAAGGAAAGTGCTGATCCCGATCTACATATGCATTTATGTTTGTGCGAATCATTTGTGATGCAGCTTCACCCACGGCAGAAGTGAATATAAGGTTTTTTTAATGCATCTTTGCAAATGGCCTCTCTTAATAATGTGCTAGTTAGCAAGTTTCGCAGCTAAACGCGGCTAAATGTGGCTAAAGTAAACATTACGGCTCGACATCCCATGGCAGAGAGGGGCGGGGCGAGCAGAGCTCATTAGCATTTAAAGAAACATGTAACAGAATAGCTTGCTCTAAAAAGGGCTGATTTTGACCAGATAAAAAGAGTGGTTTTTACACTTCCACTGAGAAATTTTAACCAAAGTATGTTCTAGACTTCTCATTAAGACCCTAAAGAATCATATCAACTTGTGGAAAATGGGCATCCGATGACTCCTTTAAAAACACACGAGTTACAAAAACAGTCGGTTATGTCTGTGAAGATAAACAGCTGGGAAAGGAATTGCATATTTATATTAGATCTGTGTGTAATATACAGTAAATATAAATAAATTCACTGCTCTCGTCTTCTCTGAGGTCGGGACTCTAAAAAAAGTGTTTTGTGCTCGTCAGTGCAACCAGCGACAGAACAGTTAGCATGCTTTAATCAAACTTTTCCCAAGGTGTTAGAACTGGTACACCATTGTCGCTTGCGAAAACAGAATGGCGGCACCAAGGGTGAAAACATGCACAGTAAGGGGAGGTAATACTATAATAAGATGCCCTTTATACGTCTCTCTCTGGTCTCGACAAATGGTTCAGTTCCTCCAATGTAAATGTAATTGTTTAATCGTTTTATCGTGTCCTACATGCAAGTCTGATCATTTATATAGGTAACAAGTTAAATACTTCTGGTGTTTGTTCAAATCCCTTAGCTCAATGAGTAATGCCATTTCCTGCACCTCGTCTGCCCCTTGTGGGTAACGTGTTGTCAGAAAAACAAATCTTATGAAAACCAATCAGATGAATCACTTTGCATAATCAGTTACGGTTCACGTCACAAAAATCACATACCCCCCAAAAAAATAAAAATGCTTGCACAAAACACGCACACACACACTGCTCCATGCCTGTAGTTGGAAGGTAAACACCATCTGCCTGTCCTGCATGGTTCCCTTTAAGTCACTCCATTCCCTCTTCTATGTTTCTCCCACGTTTTATACAATAAAGCAGCACAGAAACCTCAGACCTTGGACCTGAGAATTATGAGCTACCAGGATAACCAACACTGGGTCATTTTCTTTACCACTGTATTATGCCTATGAATAAGAAGAAAGAGTATCTTACTTGCAAGGCTAAGTGGCATGACCCAAAACTGTGTCAGCTGTTAAAGATTTATATCATGGTAGATATTTTTGATACCAGCATGCAGAATTATGTGAAAAAGCAGAGCAGGTCATGTTCCAAACAAGTCAAGTAACATATGTGATCCTGGACCACAAAACCAGTCTCAGATACAATATAAATCAATTAGAAATAACACATTTTTATAGCTTCAGTGATTATAATGGGAGTTTTTGCATAACTTGTGTTAGACTTGGCTAACATCATGGGCCAACATGTTTGTCTGTGAAGCCAAATTAAAAAAAAGGTCTCTTTCATGTCTTATTGCGCTAAAACTGTTAAATACACAAAAGTTTATGTTAAAGGGATGCAAAACTCACTTTTACATGTTGTTTGAACATTAATGTGTAACATTAATGTAGCTGATTGACATGAGCACCTTACCTTAGACCCGCCCTCACCGAGCTAAAACAGTCCAACTCCGAACTTCCCTCATCATAAAAAACACAGTGCAGATACAATGTAAATCAATTAGAAATTACAATAAATGTTGTAGCTTCAGTGATTATAATGGGAGTTTTTGCATAACTTGGTTGAGACTTGAGACTTGGCTAAGATCATGGGCCAACATGTTTGTCTGTGAAGCCAAATTAAAAAAAGGTCTCTTTCATGTCTTATTGCGCTTAAACTGTCAAATACACAAAGGTTTTTTTGAAGGGGTCATCGGATGCAAAACTCACTTTTACATGTTGTTTTAACATTAATGTGTAACATTAATGTAGTTGATTGACATGAGCGCCTTACCTTAGACCCACCCTCACCGAGCTAAAACAGTCCAACTCCGAACTTCCCTCATCATAAAAAACACAGTGCAGATACAATGTAAATCAATTAGAAATTACAATAAATGTCGTAGCTTCAGTGATTATAATGGGAGCTTTTGCATAACTCGGCTAGACTTGGCTAACATCATGGGCCAACATGTTTGTCTGTGAAGCCAAATTAAAAAAAGATCTCTTTCATGTCTTATTGCACTTAAACTGTCAAATACACAAAAGTTTATGTTAAAGGGGTCATTGGATGCAAAACTCACTTTTACATGTTGTTTGAACATTAATGTGTAAAATTAATGTAGCTGATTGACATGAGCACCTTACCTTAGACCCGCCCTCACCGAGCTAAAACAGTCCAACTCCGAACTTCCCTCATCATAAAAAACACAGTGCAGATACAATGTAAATCAATTAGAAATTACAATAAATGTCGTAGCTTCAGTGATTATAATGGGAGTTTTTGCATAACTTGTGCTAGACTTTGCTAAGATCATGGGCCAACATGTTTGTCTGTGAAGCCAAATTAAAAAAAGGTTTCTTTCATGTCTTATTGCGCTTAAACTGTCAAATACACAAAGGTTTATGTTAAAGGGGTCATCGGATGCAAAACTCACTTTTACATGTCGTTTGAACATTAATGTGTAACATTAATGTAGTTGATTGACATGAGCGCCTTACCTTAGACCCGCCCTTACCGAGCTAAAACAGTCCAACTATGAACTTCCCTCATCATAAAAAACACAGTGCAGATACAATGCTGCCACCTCATGGTAAATCATCAGAGAACTCTCTGAATTATGTGCAAGGCTTTCTTGATTTTCACATGCAAACATAAGCAGTGTAAAGCAAATCCACACTGTGGAAAACACACTGTTACTTGCAATTTATTAGACAGTAGTGAACTTAAGGATCTGTGAAGCCAAATTAAAAAAGGTCTCTTTCATGTCTTATTGCGCTTAAACTGTCAAATACACAAAAGTTTATGTTAAAGGGGTCATCGGATGCAAAACTCACTTTTACATGTTGTTTGAACATTAATGTGTAAAATTAATGTAGTTGATTGACATGAGCACCTTACCTTAGACCCGCCCTCACCGAGCTAAAACAGGCCAACTCCGAACTTCCCTCATCATAAAAAACACAGTGCAGATACAATCTAAATCAATTAGAAATTACAATAAATGTCGTAGCTTCAGTGATTATAACAGGAGTTTTTGCATAACTTGTTTTCTATATTGATGTTAATCATCATTTTTATAATATAAAGAGCAATAATCTACAATAATAATTGTTGTCATAATGTTTCGGCCCTATAACCTTCTGTTTTTTACATTTACAATTCAGATACAATTTTAAACAGTCTATTGTTATTGACAACAGTTGAAAATATTAAAGTAATTGGGTAAATTTAAGTATTTGACATTAAAGAATACATAATATGGTGATTACAAACATTTCCCCTTACGAATGTGAAAATATTGCCCCTTAATGGAAATGTTAATCTCTGCCCCTGGTATATAACACACAGTAATAACCAGTATGTGTATCTAGACAGAAAAATATGATTATTTATGTAAATATAGAAAAAGAAGCAGCTAAGCGGGTTATATTTCCACTAGCAATTTTTCTGCAAGCTGCTTTATGTAGTATTGCAATCTATTTGAAAAATGATTTGTCAAACAGATTGCACACATACTGTATTAAAATGAATAATTTCCTTTTAAAAACTTGATATACTGTTGCAGCATGATGGATATCATATTTACGATGCAGCTTACTTGATGCGCATAGAAATTTATCATCCAAAGGCTATGTGTCATATAAAACAGTGATGAATTCGATTCAAATCAACAGGCCTTTAAATTACAATTTAATGGCAAAAACAAACTTTATATTACCTGGCACACAGTATAAAAGCAGTAGCCTTTCAAGTAGCAACTTAAAAAATAACTGTGGACTATCACATCTTAATATCAGCATGCTACGGTTTTCTGCCATATAACACCTAATAAGCAGCAATTAGTGTGTTCATGCCTTCTCTTTCAACAGACAAGGCCTTTTAAATAGGGTCTGCTGAAGCACTGGCATATTAATTACTACTTTATTAGGACACTGTGAAACACTGCAGTGCTGAGTACATTATCCATCCATAAACATAAGGGCTGAGATAATCACAAAGCCCATGTGTAGCACTTTATCCATTCAAGATTTGCACTGTTTAGTTCTACATCAGTGGGCAGTCAGTGCCTCGGTGTGTAAAGGATGTGGGCAATGCTGCCACCTCATGGTAAAGCATCAGAGAACTCTCTGAATTATGTGCAAGACTTCCTTGATGTTAACATGCAAACATAAGCAGTGTAAAGCAAATCCACACTGTGGAAAACACACTGTGGCTTGCAATTTATTAGACAGTAGTGAACTTAAAGGTCCACTGAAGTGCCTTGAAACACGCAGCGTTCTTCTATGTGGTGACGTTCTTTTAACTGAAACAAAAACATATCGCTAAGCCCCGCCCACTTATTTTGAACAGCAAATAGCGTTCCATTAATATCTGCTCGGGCCAGAGCCGTTGAGCTCGGTAAAGCCGCGTTTGTAAGCTTGTGACAGCCACAGACTAATAAATTACCCCACAGATTCAATATGAAACTCTTGCTAAAACGAAATAGTGATAATAATCATGCTGAGGCTGTGTAGTTTAATACATGCCGAGTCCGACCGCGCATATGAGCGCATATGATCTCCTCCGCGAGTCCGCGTCTCTGTGTAGGGGGCGGGACACTACGGACTCTAGAGCGCATTTGATTGGACAGAACGTTTGATCAGAAACTGAAGTGCGCGGTGATGTCATCAAAATCCTTGATTCATATTGGCGGAAGTGACGAGACTGTAAGTTTTGAATGCCCATTTCTTGTAAAAGCGAATTTTGTCATTGCTTTGAAGCACACTAGCTTATAGATAATCTTAAGGCTAATATATTCATACTAAAAGCCAAAAAACTTTCATTTTGATTTCAGGGGGACTTTAAGGATCTGGGAATCACAAATGCTTTACTACTGTTTGCTACCGTTTACACAACAGAACAAGTCTCAAACCTGATTAGCATTTATAGTTAATTTCCAGTATGCCACAAAAGATCCAAAAAGTTAAAACTGGGAAAGATTACACACACACACACACACACACACACACATGTTGGGTTTACATGTTTTATGAGACATTCCATAGGCGTAATGGTTTTTATACTGTACAAACTGTACTTTCTATCGCCCTACACCTACCCTACACCTAAACCTAGCCCTCACAGGAGATTGTGCACACTTTTACTTCCTCAAAAAAACTCATTGTGCATGATTTATAAGCCTGTTTCCTCATGGGGACCTGAGAAATGTCCCCACAAGGTCAAAATCTACTGGTATTCCTATCCTTGTGGGGACATTTGGTCCCCACAACGAGATGAATACCAGGTACACACACACACACACACACACACACACACACACACTTACTATTAATATTTTGTAATTACATAATAATTATATATTATTACATAAGAATCAAAACTTAATCATTTGGGCTTCCCTTTTACTATTTTTCCTCACTTTCAATAGTGTAGTACTCTGCTTGGACAGCAGATGTCGCTATGGCATTAGGCATATTAGACTGCACAACCAAATGATTGTAAACTCTTCTGTAGCCTACATATATCAGGTACAAGACCTCATCAGATTAAGGTTATATTGCTGTAATTGACACATATACTTTCTTCGCTTCTTAACCTTCATAAACAAACACAGATCAGCCACTCCTATGTAGGTTTGTTATGAAAGTAAAAAGGATCAATTCAGAATTTCCGCCATAATGTGCAATGACTCAGACATACTTGATAAGCAGTGAATTTGCATCTGTGAGCTAATGTATCCTAATCATGCATCAGTGGCAGTTATTTTAAATTCACTCCTTAGATTTTAACCTACAACCTTTCGTTTTTAATAATAGTTTGACTTAGTTTTCATTACCATTTTCATTTAAAGTTTCAGAATTTTTGCTGTTTTTAAATATACACTACCAGTCAAAAGTTTTTGAACAGTAGGAATTGTAATGTTTTTAAAGAAGTCTCTTCTGATCATCAAAACTGCATTTATTTGATCCAAAGTACAGCAAAAATTTTGAAATATTTTTACTATTTAAAATAACTGCTTTCTATTTCAATATTTTAAAATGTAATTTATTCCTGTGATTTTAAATCTGAGTTAGAGCATCATTATTCCAGTCAAATGTTCTGTCAGAAATCATTCTAATATTATGATTTGCTGCTAAAAAAAAACATTATTATTATTATTATTATTATTATTATGTTGAAAACAGCTGAGCAGAATTTTTTCAGGCTTATTCGATGAATAGAAATTTCAGAAGAACAGCATCTCAAATAAAATCTTTTGTAACATCATAAATCACAAATCACCTTTGATCAATTTAAAGCATCCTTGCCAAATATGTGACCCTGGACAACAAAACCAGTCTTAAGTCGCTGGGGTATATTTGTAGCAATAGCCAAAAATACATTGTATGGGTCAAAATTATTGATTTTTCTTTTATGCCAAAAATCATTAGGAAATAAAGTAAAGATCATGTTCCATGAAGATATTTTGTAAAATTCCTACTATAAATATATCAAAATGTCATTTTTGATTAGTAATATGCATTGTTAAGAACTTAATTTGGACAACTTTAAAGGTGATTTTCTCAGTATTTTGATTTTTTTGCACCCTTAGATTCCAGATTTTCCAATAGATGTATCTCGGCCAAATATTGTCCTATCGTAATAAACCATACATCAATAGAAAGCTTATTTATTGAGCTTTCATATGATGTATATATCTCAGTTTTGTAAAATTAAACCTTATGACTGGTTTTGTGGTCCAGGGTCACATATAAGCATCCATTTCTATAGTTTCTTTTTATACAAAAAAATTATATGAATGGCTTTTGAATGGTATAGTGTGTAATATTACAAAAGCTGTTTATTTCAGATGAACGCTGATCTTGGGATCTTTCTATTCATCAAAGAACCCTGAAAAAAAATTTACTCAACAATTTTGATAATAATAATAATAATAATAATAATAATAATAATAATAATAGATGTTTCTTGAACAGCAAATTAGCATATTAGAATGATTTCTAAAGGATCATGTGACACTAAAGACTCAAGTAATGATGCTAAAAATATAGTTTTGATCACAGGAATAAATTACATTTTAAAATATATTCAATTAGAAAGCAGTTATTTTTAATATTAAAAATATTTCAAAGATTTTACTGTTTTTGCTGTGCTTTGGATCAAATAAATGCAGGCTTGGTGAGTAGAAGAGACTTCATTAAAAAACATTAAAAATCTTACTGTTCAAATACTTTTGACTGGTAGTGTAGCTATACAGCTTTTACTTAGTTTTAGCTATTTTAGTATAAGATATACTAAATCAAAATGAGAAATGTTTCCTTGGCAAATTCAGTTAACATTTATTTCAAGTAACAAAAATGGTCAGTCTATAATCCATACAAATCGATTTACACCAAGTATGTTGCAATTCCGCAACACTTTTACTTGAATTTGTCAGATTTTCACTTGCACTTTGTGTAATTTTGGACTTCATGTTTGCCTCTGCTTGTGTTGGATGGACACAGATAGAAAGGGTTTGTGCGCATGCGTGGTGCACATCCACTCACCAGTCCTGCAGTGAGAGAAGGGGCAGACTGGCCAAAGGATTGACTCCTCATGCGGACCAAGTTATTGGGCTCTCCTGCGTGCTGCTGCCAGGCCAGCTGACTCACCCCACCGTGCATGCTGCTGGACAGAGGCAGAAGCTGCTTTCCTGCGGCACACCGAGGAAACAGATTTAGGACAGTCATTACTTGTTTGTGTATGTATCTGTCCTCTGTGGTCAAAAACAAATCAAAGCCAAGCCACAGATTTTCTGACAGCTTTTATATAACATGAAGGAAATCTGCAGTCTTTGTCAATCACTTATTAAATGAAAATTTGTGATATAAAAAAAAAACTGCATCCATTGAAGAGAACAATCAATTATTCTAAAATCATGTTGCATAACGTGATAAAGTTGTGCACAAACTTTTACACAAAAGGCAGTTTTGAGGTGTCTCACCGGTGAGGATGCCAGCCATACTGCTGCGTCTGGCTCTAGTGTCATCCTGACTGAGCTGCCGCTGCAGTTTGGTCTTTCCTGCGGCAGGAGACAGGTCGGGGTTGCTCAGCTTCCTGAACAACAGGGGAGGCGGCGCCGGCAGCTCCTGCTGAAACACACACACAGATTAAGAATTTTTCCCTTTATTCAATGACAAACAAACACAAAACTGTATTAGCCAATGCCACATAAGAGACTACTGAACCTTGGAACAGACACTTACGTACAGTTGTATATAGTTATAACACTTCACAGCGTCAACTCAATAGCAATAAAGTTGATTTAAAAAGTGTTTGCAACAGCTCCATCCACACTGTGGCACTGCATCACACAGCAAATAATCAATCTGAAAATGAAGACTTGCTGCCAAGACTTGAGCAGGGGGACATATTCTACTTATCGCAAACAGAATGTGTCTGTGAAGTTTCAGCTCCCCACAGATCTTTTATTATATAATTTTGAAAATGCCCATTTTGAGTCGAAGCAGAAACATGCTGTTTTTGTGCAATGCTCTTTAAATGCAAATGAGCTGCTGCTCACCGCCCCTTTTTTCCGGAATAGGGCTATGCCTTTACAGCTCATACTTGAGATTCTATGTTAAAATCATGTTTTAAACCATATTAGTTTAAACTTCTGATATAGAGTTTTCTAAACGGCTGTCAAATGGCATGTACTAAACTAAGTTCTCTTTCATGTCTTAATGCGCTTGAACTGTCAAATACACACTTGTAAGTTAATGTTAAAAACACACAAGTAACAAAAAAAAAAGTCAGTTATGTCTGTTATGGCGTTAGAATCGGTACACAATTGTAGCCTGCAAAAACAAAGATGGCGCCATGGGTGGAAATGTGCAGATTAAGGGGCAGTAATTAGGGGTGGGAGAAAAAAATCGATTCTCCGATGCATCGCGATTCTCTCTTCAACGATTCTGAATCGATTCCTAATATTTCAGAATCGATTCTGAGCTTGTTTTTTTTCCGCATATGTGCGCGCTAGAGACGCTGCCGGCTTCATTGCACAGCATTTGCACTGTGAGACTCGTGCGCACTGCTTGACATTGATTGCTTCCACCCGCCGTGTTTTACTTAAGTTATGCTTTCATTTCTGCCGTCTGGAATGCAGTACTATTAGATGCACTGACAGACTTTCGCGTGCGCTTTGTGTTTGTTCGTCCTAAAGCTCGATTGCAGATGCGGTTAAATGCACTTGCGTTTTCAAATAGTTTTAAACGAAACTGTACATACAGTCAGTTATGTTTTCAGAACATCTGATATATCGAAATAGATCTGTGCATCAGTGGCGTTCCGTCCATATAAGCTGCTAATGCTCCGCATACCCAGGCTGTCAGAGAGAATGCGTTCACGTGTTAAATAATATAAACATGCTTATAAGTTGATCCCTTATTTGAGATAGAATCTTCCGGGCAAGCAGATTCTCCGCATCTTCCTCGACTCCTCAGAATTGATGCGCATTCTCTGTTTTTCTGTCATGCGCATGACTTTATTCGCGGGGTAAGCTGTCCGCGAAGCGCTCGCCCAAGCGGAAAAACGCGCTGTTGCTGCCAGATCCTGACTGCCGAAAATCATATTGTGTTTGATGCACAACTTACTCGACTAAATCAAATGAAAAACAAAAACAAAAAGCATCCTAACTGTATATTATCATAATTTCTCAACAATTCAAAATGTGAAAGTCCACTGAAAAAATAGCCTAAATGTCTATAATTTTCTCAAATAATAATAAACAGGGAAAAGAGGAAATATTAAAATATGATTTCGTCTTTGATTTTATTAGTTTCTAAATAATCTAAAGATGTAATTATTTTTGGTATTACTGGTGGTTTTAGCACTAAGCATGCCTGGTTAAAAAAAAAAAAAAAAAAAAAAAAAAGTCACCGTTCGCCACTGCTGTGCATTAGTTTGTTAAAGCTGCCTGTCTATGATCTCATCAGTAATAATAAAACAGCAGTAATGCTGAGGAAAAAAGAAAAACTATTGTCTGTAAACTTTTAGATACCTAAAGAACACTTATTTTAAATAAGTAATTGTTTTAAAAAGTACCTTGCTTGTATAGTTTAAAAAAATAAAGTAAAATTGGCACAAAATAAATTTGATATAAAACATATGAAAATGTAGCTATGTGCAGTACTATTGAAAACTAAGAATGTGAGCATCATGATATTTAGTTAATAATGAAAACAGTAATTAAATTAAATTGAATCTTGAAACCAGTGAAGATTGACACACCTACTTTTACAGAGATTTCAACTATAAACAAAAAGCATATAAACTGCAATTTTACATGTTTTTAAAATTGTAAAGTTGTATTTGCACAGCAGAAGAATTAATTGGGGAAAAAATGTAGATCAAGAATCGTTTTGGAATCGGATCGTGACTCCCAGAATCGGAATCGGATCGGATCGTGAAGTGCCTGAAGATTCCCACCCCTAGCAGTAATATTATAATAAGATCCCCTTACCACGTCACGGGGCAAGAAGACATCAGTACTTAATTTTGTTGACAGGAGCAGATTTATGAATGATTCTCATTACGCTGTTTCAGCGCAGATTTTCTTTGCGCTTTGGACTTTGAACCCTGACTAACAAGCTTGTGCCGTGCTGTCAGAATACACACATTTTGTGCTTGTATTAGAAAACAATGTTCTGTAGTTTATTTACTAATGGTTTAAGGCCATTTTGTGATTTCAGTCATCATACAGTAACCAGCAAAAACCACCCTTTCCTCTTCTCATCGAATACATGCAATGCGGTACTAAACTGTCTCTGAGTGTCGGTGCTGTCTTTCTCAGACAATTTTAAATCCTTCCACACTGCCAACATGTTTGCTACATTAGCGTGCCTTTATTTGTTTGCGTCACGTCATTGTTTGGTAGAATTTATTCTGCCTTTTCACTTATTTCGGTTGCTACTTAAGACTGGTTTTGTGGTCCAGGGTCACAAATGCAAAGCGCTACATAACATTCTACTTAGAAAAAGGGAAATAGAGTAAGCGTGTTTCATTTTCAAAGGCAACACATAATAATAAAAGAAAATGCAACATGTTTTGCCTTTGCGCAGCAGAACAATCAATTAGAAAAAACATACCTGTCAAAAAAAAATAATGAGGTGTTTACAAATTCTTATCCCTAGCTAAGAAACCTGCAGCAGTTATTCTATTAGCCTGTATTTTGCAATCAGCACATTAACAAGCCACAAAAAGAAAACAATGCGAAGCTGTCATCCACACAAAAATTATGATGACAGGAAAACAGAACATTCGAATTTAAGAGGTAAGAAATATAGACCCAAACTGCGAGCCAAATTAATTTCTTTAAAGACGCCTGCAGATTCATTCATACTCCCTGTGTTCTCCGTCAGGATGGGAAACAGACGTTGCCATGGAAATCTGGCAGGAACTCAGCACTGGTCACATCCTCTCTGTGGTGTCACGAAATTCCAGAAACATCTGGAAGGCCTGTTTGTATCAAACGCGCAGCGCTCATAAAACCACACCACGAGGCCTCAAAAGTAAAAAGCCTCAAAGCAAACAAACGTCAGTGTTGTCACTAGAGCACAGACAAACAGTGAAACAACAAACCAAATGCAATCCTACAAGTGTCCACTGGAGACACAAGAAAACAATGACCCGGAAAGAAAACAAAGGGCTGTAAACAAGTTTCACAATCACAAGTCAGCACAGGTATATTTGTAGCAATAGCCAACAATACACTGTGTGGGTCAAAATTATCTTTTTTATGCCAAAAATCATTAGGATATTAAGTAAAGATCATGTTGCATAAAGATATTTTGTGAATCTTTTACCGTAAATATATCAAAACTTAATTTTTGATTTGTAATATGCATTGCCAAGAACTTCATTTGGACAACTTTAAAGACGATTTTCTAAATATTTATATTTTCTGCACCCTCAGATTCAAAATTTTCAAATAGTTGTCCTATCTTAACAAACAATTTTAAAAAATTACCCTTATGACTGGTTTTGTGGTCCAGGGTCACATATATGCTGTCCCTTTGCATTAGTTTAATAAATGCATTAGTTTCCACAAAAATACTAAGCAGCAACTGTTTTAGCCATTGATGATATTAAGAAATGTTTCTTGGAGCATTAAATTAGAATAATTTCTGAAGAATCATGTGACGCTTCAAACTGAAGTAATGGCTGCTGAAAGTTCAGTTTAGCCATTACAGGAAAAAAACACATTTTACAGTATATGCAACACAGTAAATTTACTTCACACCACAAACACAATACTGTGCATCTCTTACCTTGCGCATGTTTGATTGCTCTTTCTTTGTTTTTAATTTATAGATACAACGTTTCGGATAGATCATTCAGTGGCACCAATTACCACTTACACTATTCTTAAGGTTGCTTCATTTGTCATATGCTCTCAGCTCCTAAAGTGCAGCTAAATTTCCAGCCAACACCATCCATTTTCTCCAACCGGCTATAGCCCAGGTGAGCAAGTGCACACTCCATCAATGACAGACTGAAAGATGCAGCCGTTGTTAAGTCCTGCCTGAGAGGATGGCATCATGTTGCATGTGGGGGGCTGGGTGACTGACATTAGTGTGGAGTCCCAGGGCTAATCAGCTGAGGATCAGGGACACAGGTGAACACACGTGAGGAATACGTCGGGGAAGGGATACTGTCACCTGCCTCAGGATATGCATTGTAGTCAGTAAGATTAGTTCATTTCCAGAATTAAGGTTTCCTGATGGTTTTCTCACCCCTATGTCATCCAAGATGTCTGTGTCTTTCTGTCTTAAGTCGCAAAGGAATTAAGGTTTTTGAGGAAAACATTCCAGGATTTTTCTCCTTATAGTGGACTTCAATGGGACCCAATGGGTTGAAGGTCCAAATTACAGTTTCAATGCAGCTTCAAAGTGCTCTACACCAGGGTAAGGTTCCCCAAATCTTATGCTGCCTTCATGTGCTATCGTAATTATGGTAAATACCAAAATCCGACATCGAAATTGCACATGAACACCCACTCACGTTGTAATTTCCACTGGAAAGCTCGAAATTTTTTATGATACCCGAGTTGCCGAGATGGGATAAACTTTGACCTTTCAACATGGCGGACAGCAACAAAACTATACTGAATGGTAAACATTGCATAATGTTGAAAGTTAAAAAAACTTATATAGGCTATATAACATATATATACTTATCTAGGCTTATATAAAAACTTATATAGGCTAGCTAAAACAGAACCATTAGTTAGTATTGTCTTTAAAAAAAAAACGATACTATTCATGATCAATAAGATATACAGCCTATCATTTATCATTTGCGTTTTGATGCATCCTTTTCTTCCTGTAGCAGATGTATTAGGGAGTTTATAACCGTTTTAAAACTTTTATCCAAATAGCATGTGAGGACAAATTCCGAGTCCGCCATGTTTCTCTTCACTACGACAACAAAAGCACCTGAACACGACACACTGGTAATTTCCACTTCACAAGTGGAAAGCATCATCTTTCCCATATCACATGAAGGCAGCATTACCCTGGAGGTCCAATGCACTGCAGAGTTTAGCTCCAACCCTGATCACACTCACCTACCTTTTATTCTCTAATGATCCTGAAGACCTTGATTAGCATGCTCAGGTGTGTTTGATTAGGGTAAGAGCTAAACTCTGCAGGAAAATGGATCTCGAGGTCCAGATTTGGTGATCCCTGCTCTACACGATCCCAGCCAAGGAATAACGGTCTTATCTAGTAAAACGATTGGTCATTTTCTTTAAAAAAATGTATTTACTTTTTAACCACAAATGCTTGTGTTGCACTAGCTTAATCTACAATTTGCTATCATTTACCATAGATTTACTGTAGTAGCACTAGCTGCACCATGGTATTGTGGCAGAAATGTGGGTATTTGTGTCAAATCTTATTATATTACTAATGTATACATGTATTAAATGTATTGAAGGAGGATATAATTACCGTATTTTTTGTGATTAATCTATACTAAATGAATTTAGACTGTTTTTCATACAAATACATAAAAAGCCATATTACATTTTTACCATGGTATTGAGGTGCTATATTTGTGGTTTTAACTATGATTATCAGGATCTAAATGTATGCTACTAAAGAGAAATAATAGTTAATTAAAAACAAAACAAAAAAAAGTCAGAATAATTACATTTCACCATAGGGCTGGGCGATATGGCAAAAATGTAATCTCGATAATTTTTTCCCATATTGAACGATGACGATATATATTTCGATATAAGCTGTTGATGTTGCCAGCTTTAAAATAGTATCCCAACAATGACTAAAGCCACAAAAATTAAAGGATTCATTAAATTACATTTTTAAGTATAGTTTATTAACAAAAGCAGATTACAGATTTGGCCTTAATTTAAATAACTTACTAAAATAAATGAAAAAAATAAATAAAAGTTGTGACAGAGTATGGTAAATGAGAGTAAATGTACAAAATGTGAACATAAAATTATTGTAAAAACATAATTTGTAACACATTTATTTATTTCTTTATTATTTATTATTATAAACACAATTGTTTATTTTTTCTATTATAGGTTGAGCTATTTAAATTAGAGGCAACCACTGCATTTTGAAACAATCTACAGTATAAATATCAAAAAATTACGACACAGCTCTTTTTTAATCGTATTAAGTGCAGACAATTCAGCCATAATCAAAGTAGGCTACTCTCTCATTATTCAAAGTGCAAATAGAGACGGAATATTTCAAGCATGATACAGAGCTATAGACATACACAACCTATCATAGTCTACATGCTGATAACAGCCTAGATATGTCATGTAGCCTAATTTGTGCGCATTGCGGAGTCACTCTCTAAACAAGGGGGATTAAAATTGCTTTTGAATGCGCGTGCGTTTTTTGCTTTCGGTTTCAGTTTTAACAATC
The DNA here is from genome assembly GCF_049309525.1 of Garra rufa. Classification (NCBI taxonomy): domain Eukaryota; kingdom Metazoa; phylum Chordata; class Actinopteri; order Cypriniformes; family Cyprinidae; genus Garra; species Garra rufa. Next base: position 28,779,391 of record NC_133372.1, read on the forward strand.
GCGCCAAACTCTCAGCTGAGCTGAGAGTCACTTTTCAGATAGTCAAACCACTTATATAACGGAATTCGTGCTACCTTTTTTTGTCGACAACTTCAACATCTTTGGATAATAACTCTAGGTTAGTTTCTCTTTCGTCGCTGCTTCCACTCTCTTTTTTTTGTCGTCCTGGTGTAAGGTTGCTTCGCAAAGTGCTGTAGAAAATGAACTTTGTACTTTGACGTGCACACGCACGCTGCACGCTGATTGGCCGCTGTCGCATATTTCTGCTGTGTGATTGGCTCTTAGATTAATCCATATCGAGCAAAAAATGTCTATAGCTTATCATCGTTATTAACATAAATTTTATCGCGATTCGATATGATATCGTTTATCGGCCCAGCCCTATTTCACCATATAAAAAGTGAGGTTGCTATAAATTTACAGAGATATTTTGATAATGAACATAAATCTACATCTGCACCAAATGCGTATTTCTAAGAGACAAAGATATGTTTTATTATTATTAATAATAAGAGGCGACACAAACCCTTGATTTGAAACAATATTACTTATTAGAACATGTAGAACTATTAATTTTTTTCATACTATTTTTTATTTATTTTGTTAAGGAAAAATGACTGGAAAAGTGTAAAGAATTCAAAAACGTGACGTGTTTGTCATTTTCTCATCATAAAGAATAGTTTAAAACCACAATTAACCGTCTGTTTTTTTACAACTTTCACATTAGAGCTTGAACTTGAAAGAAATAAAATTTTGACATTTATAATGATAATTATCTATATCGACTGAAAGTAAGCCAACAGCCCTTTACTCAAAAAAAAAAAAAAGGAAAATGACTATGTCAGACGATATCTATCCTACCTTTTTGAACCAAAGTAGACGAAGAACTAATCGGGCGGGATCTTTCCAACGAGATCCGAAGACGCACATGCGCATCGCAGAGCTAGTGCAAGACAAGCCCTTTAGTGTTAAAAAGCATTCTTTTTTTTTTTTTTAGAAAATGACTGATCGTTACGCTAGATAAGACCCTTATTCCTCAGCTGGGATCATGTAGAGTCCTTTGAAGCTTCAACTCATTGATCCCCATTTAAGTCCACTATATGGAGAAAAATTCTAGAATGTTTTCCTCGAAAAACTTAATTTCTTTTCAGCTAAAGAAAGACAGACATGAACATCTTGGTTAAGTAAATTATCAGGAAATTTGTACTTTGGAAGTGAACTTCTCCTTTAACTCTTGTTTTGATGCCACAAATTGGGTCAGTGGATCATTACTATGTTTGGAAAAAGTGAAAGAATGTGAAATAACTATAAGTGACAGCTGTTAAAAAAAAAAAAAAGCAAAACAGGGCTCTAGACTAACTTTTTGCACTGGTTGCACTGGTGCGCCTAACTTTTTTTCTTAGGTGCACCAGCACAAAAGTTAGGTGCACCCAAATTTTCAACCGCATCACATTTAACACTGCAGTTTTACAAGTTCACTTTTTTTTACTTTTTTATTTTATTTATTTTTTAATTCCTGTCCATATAGGCAATATTGACTTGTAAATGATTAACTAACAATCTGGTCAATATAAAGTTCTTTATTTGAAGCATATTTTTTCCCCAGTACTTTACCCTACTTTGTGTAATAACAAAAACATTTCAGTGAAAAAATAAGTCCAAAACTCTCTATTTTAACATTTTGAACAATAGGGCTCTAAAATTGTTTTTTTTTTTTTTTATTTCTATTTTTCGAAATTCTTGTTTTAATTTTTCTCATAATCAAATGAAAGCATAAACATGTATTTATTTTTAATCAAATGAAAAATAAACCTTTTTAATTTTTGGCAAACATATATATGATTTATAAATGGGAATATATAAACACCAACATTATACTGTACAAAAGTAATACAGGACTAATATTGTTTTGTTTCATGTTAAACCGTACTTTTATTTTGACAGGTTTCCGTGAAGTTTCTGTGTGTACAGTATGATGTGATGCTTTCTCAAATGAAACGGTAAAAGTGACACAGTAGGTTTGGAGATTGAGTTTATCTGTTCATGTGAGATGCAAATTCCAAAAATTAGCGGGAGCGTCACGCGTGCTTCAGTAGTCTATATGCGTGTAGTTAAAAAAAAAAATACACGTCTCCACCATTAGCCTAATACATAGAGGCGAATGGAACATGCAGGATTCGTTTTAAACGGTATTTTTGCCTTTCAGTTTTCATAGACACTAGTCCATATCGCGATTTGAATTAAGTGACAGACCAACTTTTGATTTATCAATCCAGAAATCAACGTATTACGTGGCATTCCGCGCCATAGTAAATTCGTTTTTTTATGAATGGAGTCCGCGATCCAGTCCGTGTTTTTGCGGAGGAGGCATTGTAAACGCTTGCCAATGTAGAGACATCCTGACTGCATCACATGCATTTTCAAACGTACACACACGCACAGGAATATCTGGACCATGGACAATCAGAGGGGGGGCGGGATCCGTCCTTTATCTCTGATTGGTTTAGACCACGATATGGGTCTAATGTGTGTCTGTTGTTGAGCAACAGGGAGACTTTAAGAGTGAAGGAGTTTCATTTTTTTTCCCCTCGAACGGCTGGTCGCACCGGTGCAACCTTTGATTTTTTTTAGTCGCACCATTGAGAAATTAGGTCGCACATGCGACCAAATTGGTCGCACTCTAGAGCCCTGCAAAAGTATGTTTGCGCATGGCTAAATAATAACAGCTGTGTAGAAAGCAGAAAGTGCACTTAAAAGGTATCATTTAGACAAAAATGACAATTCTGTCACTGTTTACTTGTCCTTGTGTTGCTCAAACCATGTGACTTCCTTGTTATTTTTCTGAAAATCTTCCCCTCCAGCTCAGCTCTCAACTTGCTTATGCACAGAGTTTTTATCATTAACTAAAATTAAAACCATAAAATCATTTTCATTACTTGACAAACAACTCAAATTAAATACTTAAAACTTATACTTATTTAATTTTAGCTAAACTTACAGTAACAATAGAATACAACAGACTAGAAAGGCGAGTAAATGAATACAATTGTAATTTTTTTGGATGAAAAGTCTCTTTAAATGGCTCTGTTTGCACTTGAATACACTGCTTCTCACTTGGTTCAGTGAGTCGTGCTTTGACAGAGCATGAAAGGGAAAACTACCCGGTTAACTCATGACCTCAGAATCTAGAGGCCTTAATGACTCTCCAGTGAACGCTGTGTGTTTATACCCAGCTCACGTTGCACACTTGTAGCAGGGCTAATTTCACTTCCCCAGATGTTCTTCCAGAGGTCTCCTCTAATCAATTTCTCCAGCCCATTCTTATATCCAAGCATTTCTCTCAATTTAGACCCAATCAGACTGACTGACGGCAACTCACTACTCAAGACTCAAGATGGATCAACGGTCTAGTGAAGAAAGTTCACTGATCACTGAGAAAAAATGCATTGGCTAATGAGATGACTGATAGGTTTCAACCTTATTTACAAAATTTTGAAACAAATGGGCTTATTCAAGTAAGGTTATGATGTTTCTTCTTAAATTTGTCATTTAAAGCACCACCACTACAGCCAAACACATGCAGACAGAAGTGTAAAATGTGTCTGTTTGTAAGAGAGAAGAGACATAGACTGCCCTTGGTCAGGATGTGATGGATAAGAGTTGTCACTGCGCGACCACATAAGGTCAATGCTCAGCACTGTAGAACCACAGAAGAAGAAAAAAAGTGAGGGAGCTGCATGTGAAACAAAACATGTGTCACAAGTAGCACAGTGTTTACTGTACAAAAGCAACATTTAACACTCTGACTTAAATATTAACACTGTGAAAGACATACAAAGCTAAATTCCTGCTAACTGAATGGTTGATTTGACAGTGAGAGTAGTGAGTGAGTCATTTTTTAGCTCCCGAGCCTCATGAGGAAACGAAACACAGCCAAACAAGCCAAGCGTAAACTTAACAGAACTAATCGGTTAGTTCCTGAGATGTCACACTCTAGTGCTGTGCCACCAGCAGGACCTTTGTCCTGGAGAAGATGGAATTATAGAGCAGTGAGAGCGTCAGGGTCCAAGTGTAATGTTGATATGCTTCTGTTGGTTTATTAAAAACCCTGAGCTAACCCACAGGCAAAGCAGCACAAAGCAGGCAATGTTAATATAAGAGTAACTCAATCAGAAGCTAGAATCTCCTCCACAGAGAGAATGCTTAAAGTCAGATCTCTGAGATATCCATTCAACACCTATGTTTGCAGACCCAGTTGAAAATTATTGATCACGTTAGGCTGCTTGCAGCAGCACAGCTGCTGACAAACAAAGCTGAGGTGTTGACTTGGGGGATGGAGGTGGAAGGGAAGAAAAGAGAGCAGCACCTGCATGCCAATTTTGCAGTAGTTCTACTTAATAACGCAGCATTTTTTAGTTATGAGCTGAATGGAGAGCCAAACAGTAATGTGATTAAGGCATTAGATTAATTAAAAGCCACAGCAAGGGCCTAAAATTAAATAAAATAAAATAAAAATCTAATCAAATTAAATCAAATCAAGTAAAATGAAACAAAATCAGATCAAATCAAATCAATAAAATCAAGTAAAATCTAATTAAAATAGATTTAAAAGATTTAATTAAATCAAGTGAAATAAAATTCAATTAAAAATAAAATAAAATAAAATACAATAAATCAAAATAAAAAATATAAAGTCAAATCAAATAAATAACACCTGATAGAAATAATAAAATAAAATCATATAAAAAACAAATAAAAAAAAATAATAAAATGAAATAAAAAGATCAAATCAAATAAAAAAAATCTAATAAAATAAATAAAAAATACAAAATAAAATAAAAATAATAAAATAAATTAAATTAAATGCAAAGAAATCAAAATCAAATCAAATCAAATAAAACAAAATAAAAAAAACAAAGTAAAAAATAAATAAATAAATATAAACCAAAATAAAGAATATAAAATAAAATCAAAAATTCTAATCAAATTAAATAAAAATAATAATAATAAAAACAATTTAAATAAAAATAATAATACAATTAAATAAACCAAAATAAAAATATAAAAATAGAATTTAAAAAAAAAATCTAATCAAATCAAATAAAAATATCACAAAATAAAATTTGAATAAAATAAAAATAAACCCAGAATTGAGTAAAATCAAACAAAACATTTTATTATTTAAAAAAAAATAAAAATAAAAATAAAAGTGAAATAAAGTAAACCATCCAATCAAATCAAATAAAAAACAAAACCAAAATATAAAATCTAATTAAAATATTTAATTAAATTAAAAAAAACACCAAAATTAAGTAAAATCTAATCAAATCAAATAAAAAATTAATAAAAAAACAATTAAATTAAATTAAATTAAACCCTTACACACATTATTGCTTGAAGTTGTCATGTCTGACTTTCTAACCAAACAAAGGAACGATGGAAATTAACCTCAACCTGTTTTGCTTCTTACCCTAATCAGTAGTCAATAATAATAAATAAATAAAAATGTCTGGACCTTGATTTCAGTAGAGGTAACAATCAAGGCAACTACAACAACAAATGAGATACATCCAGCTGTAAGCATTTGCCTCCCTTTCTCTCAGGTGTCACTGTGCAGCTTACTGGGTTCATAGCATCAGTGTAGTGTGTTTTGGTTCACCACTGACTCATTAACTGTAATGAAATACAGGTCTGCGTCTGTAATCCATCAGTTATGTCTGAGCATTTCCAAATCCAAACATTTGTGTCTACTTGTGATTCACTCTTGCTTCAAGACAATCCAGGTTTTTTTCTTTCCACCCACTCTGCTTTCTAACTCCTTGTCCCACCCTTTGGGAAAAACACTGTTCTTATGAATACCAATGACAAAACAGACTGCAACCAGCTCTGCACTGCACTCAGACACACAGGTGCCATTTGCAACAAACAACAAATGGGACAGACAATGACAAACAGATGAGCAATGGCTGTACCCTGGCTCTATTCCTGAAATTCAAGGCAATTAACTTTTAAGTATAAGCTCCCTCATACAGCTGGAACAGTCCAGCAATCACCTGCTACAATCACCAGTCAGAGCAGAGCAGAGCAGAGCATCTACTGCGGTACAGAAAAACAGCTCATAAAATAGTCAATCCCTCAGGAATACCAACATAAACACTTTCACTCTGCCTGGCAGTCTGCCATGCTGTGGTCTAAGAACTACTGGCCTTTCTGTTTGCCCAAGCAGGTGAGGTGTGCTATATACCAGATCAGAGTCCACAACCGCAGCTTAAACACTGCAAATAGAAGATAGCTGGTATTTATTTTACACATGATGTCAGTAGCAATTCATGCAAAGTAGGGGTGGGCGATATACCAGTATACACAATTAACCGGTAGAAATTTGTCAAACACTCGACTCATTTGCTGTGCTACATGGTCATGAAAACGTATCATTTGCATGCGTTATTTAACCATTGCAGTTTAAAAACAAGTGATTTTAGGCTGTTAAAATGCAATCAGCAGTGAAAGAGAACTCATTTTGCTATATTTGCTACTTTATAGGCCTTGAACGATTAAATTTACACACTTGTATGTGTCAAAATGGCATCTTTGCAAGTATCTTTATAAACAGTAATTTAAGTCTTAAAGAGCAGGTCATAAGTTTTTTTTTTTTTGTTTGTTTGTTTTTGTTTTTAAGTGTCCTAATATTCTGTTGGAGTCCCCTACAACAGGTTTAAATGCATCTAAGGTCAGAAAACACTGTAATTTTCTCAGAATATACATTTATACATAGAGGTTTTTGTCAATGATTTTGAAACAGTTCAGCTTTGAGCGTAATGTCTGTAAACCCCTCCCTTCCATAAGCCTACTTTGCTCTGATTGGCCAAGCCTGTTGTGATTGGCACAGAGAGGAGTACTTGAGCAAGTTAGTAAGCGCTACCATCTGTTTTGCCATGTCTGGGGTTGTTTTTGATGTCTGGGGTTAATAACTAGGGATGCACCGAATGTTCTGCAATAAAATTATTCGGCCGAAAATAGCTCAGAATAAGGCCAAATAAATTATACTGAACAATGTGAGACAATCAAATAAAAACGTGCACTAATGCAGCAAACATGTCGGCAGTGTGGAAGCATTTAAAACTGTCCTAGAAAGACGCAAAAATTATTACAAGCACCGACAGCGAGAGACTGTTTAGAACTGCAACGCATGTTTTCGATGAGAAGAGTAAAGGGTGGTTGTTGCTGGTTACTGTACGATGACTGAAATCGTGAAATGGCCTTAAACCATTAGTGAATAAACTACAGAATGTTATGTTGTCTAATACACGCACAAATTGTATGTATTCTGACAGCGCTGCACAAGCTTGTTCAAAGTCCAAAGCACGAGGGAAATCTGCGCTGAAACAGCTTGATGAGAATAATTCATAAATCTGCTGCTAAATCTGTCAGCAAAAAGTAGTACTGAAGTCTTCTTGCGGATTTCCACCAAAATAAGTCAACATTCATAAATGTTAGTATTGTAATTTTACTGTTGTTCTGTAAAATGAAATAAAGTAATACAAAATGATAATCATTACCACATCTATTAATACATTATAACATTCTCCTTTGCTCAGCTAGGCTGCATTTATTTGTACATTAAAAATACATGCCTGATTCAAAAAGGGGGTCTTAAAAATGGCCAAAGAATATTATTTTACTAACTTATTAATTTTAAGTTAAATTGTGCTTTGTTGGTAGGCTATAATGTCTACTAGAATGTTTAAAAATGTTCAGTGTTAAATATTTTAGATTGTTGTGTTGTAATATATTTTGTTTCTTTGAAATGCAAGACAAAACTGTAAAAAGCAAATACTGGCTATTTAATTCATGCAATGGTGAAAAAAAAAATTACAAAATACATTGGGAAAAAAAAAACGTGTTCGGTAATCGGCCTTCGCTTAGAGTGTAATTTTGTTCAGCTTTCATTTTGGTGCATCCCTACCAATATAGTCTAACTCTGACAGAAAGTGTGTATTTTACACCCTGGAACGTGATTTTTAATGTGGGGACCCCTCTCGAAACGCGATTGGGCTAGTTTTTAGTAGTATTTGGGTGGGTTTTGTTGTGAAAACCTGGCAACCTTGATGCACCTTTACATAAAACATTAATATAGTGCTCCAACCCGTTCTTAAATTAATGACAAAAACATTTTAACACTTATGCAAGCAAATCGTGTCTACAGCTAAAGTTTAGCTGCTAAACTGTAAACACATAAAGTAATAATGGTGGATATGTTACAAGTTACTTTCTTTATTATTAAACAAAGTAATTAGAACAACAGCATTCTACGTTAATTAACACATTTTGAGGAAGTAGTGGGTTCACAGCAAATTATCGGGACTATTTCAGTAAGACAGTAATATTGTGGTTTACCTGGAAACTTACACTAGGTATACATCAGTGGCGATTTCTTTAAGACTGCAAGGGAAGCTCAGCTTCCCCTATAATGTCACAAAATTAATGGTCAAATTACGTACTATTGTATTAATATTTTATTGACTAAAAATGCGTTAGAAAACGTTCATCTCAAAGACGAGTTCGTTCAGAATCAGTTAGACATAGCAGGTCGGCTGACTTGATTTTCTTCTCATACATTCCCGTAGCGTCACAGTGCATTTCCCCATTGAAGCTCAGCGTCCATTGACTTCAATGGGGCTGCTTTGAACGTTTTTTTTCAGTGCTTTGAAACTAGACGGTCATTGGATAAACGCTGCGATTATGTCCCGCCCACGGACGCTCAGCGTCTCTGGGGGTGAATGAGGAGTGGGCTGGCCTGGACGCTGAGCTTCTGCGTGATGATTGGAGGGTCTGTCGAAAGATTCCATCTCCTTTTGACTGACAGCGATTTTGTACTATAAGGAATCACTGAAGCTATTCGCGCTCAGTCCCATCGTGGATTTCTCAAGTTCAGTCGAAATAAAAACTGCTGCAACCTATTTCTTTATATTTGCTTGGCGAAATTGCTTGATTTTCATCATACATTTCACACAATTATACACCACATTCCTTGTTTCACTTTTACAGAGTTTTTTTTTTTTTAGATCGTTCATTCATTCATTCATATAGTAGGCTAGTTGGTACGACAGGGTCACAGACCATTTTCTTGAAAAGGAACGTAGGGCAGAATTTACTTTTAAATAAATAGACAATTTTATGATGTAGGCCGAAAATGAGCTTCCCCTATTTGACAGACCAGTAGCCGCCACTGGTATACATCATATATTAGCACAAAAAACTAGATATTTTGAGGTTGTGTTGTGGTTCAGAGATGCTTGTTAGTCAAAATAAATTTAGATTAGAAACCAAGATTAGAGAAACAATCCTCGATAAAATGATGAGCACACAAGAAAAGGTTTGAATTGTGTTGATGTGGTATTGTGGAAAAAATTATTTTAACCACCGATTTTTCATATTATCATCTTTCAGCAATGAAAACAAAACAGGATACAGCATCTTCTGAACATGATGTAAACACACTAGCTAGTTTGTGGGCAGGTCAGAGTGTTTGTTTCTCGCAGGGCAGGCGGGAATTATGCTAATGTGTTACCTAGTGACGTAGATAGGTCATAGGCAGAAGATTCGAAAATATGGCCGACTCTTTCGAGAGACAATATCTTCATGTATAATACACTTTCTTTAATTAACAACTTTGCAGACTGTTTACATTAAAGGATAGCTATGTTACAAACTGCAAAAAAAGATATTTTTCGAAAACCCATATGACCTGCTCTTTAAGCGAAAGCAAACAGCTTGGAAGTTGACAGCAGTTTAATATTCCTTCTGTCTGTCTTTCATGTTAATCAAACAACAAAAGTGAGAAAACCTCTTACTGCTCGACTAAATCACTTTTGTAGCTTTAATAAAATACATAATTTACACAGTAAAGAATATTCAATGTTTCTATATACATGTGACTACTTAGAATCTATGTAGCATTTCTTATTTATTTGTTCTACTGTAGTTTTTCTGCCTATTGCTTGTACTTAGTTTTTTTATTCTTATTTAATCAATGTTTACTTAGTTTTTTTTTTAGCTTTTTTATTTAGACTAGTATTATTTTGTTGTGATATTGACACTGGTGACAAGAATTATACAGTTTCTATAGTATCAATTAAAAAATTGAATTATGTAAAGCAAAAATAACTATATTGTTAACGTGAAATAAAAAAAAACATACTGTGATATAAGATTTTGGGCATATCGGCCAACTCTAATGCCAAGCAGAAGAGATTTTATTGTAGATACTGTACACGTTTTTTGTTTATTTTTGTCCTAATCAACTGCTTTCTTCCCACTTAGTTCCTATTTGCACATCAATTTAAACCTATTACTCAGACCTTCCTATTATAACACAAACCACTTCTTTTATATATACACATGCACAGTCTCAAAAAAATAAAAATAAAGTACAACCCAAAAGAGACACTGTGAAACAAAAATATTTAACATTCTTATTTGGAAAGTTGGATTTCTGACATCAAAACCCGTAACCTCTGAATCAGAGTCCTACCATTCAAAACGTCAGTGAAAAAAGGGTGAGTTAAATAAAAATGGGCCTTTTATTTTTCAGAGGGTGGAAAATGGTCACATAAAACTAAATGTTGGTGCAAAAACATCATAAGAGGACTTCTAAGGAAAACTAAAACAATAAAACATCTTCATGATACTACCTGCATAAATACCTCCGCAGAAATATAAAACTGTACAAATGCAGAACGTCCTCTATAGTGAAAGATGACCAGGAACAATCAAAACTGCCAGTGTGCTGAAAACTAAACCTTTGTGGAAGGAACTAAAACTAAAGGAAAGGACGTTCTGAAAGAAGACGGAACTTATGCAAACAAATATGGCTTCAGTCAGTTCATCCACTTTCTACTCTGTTTCTTCACTTTTCCAGACACAAAAATGAAAAGGAGACAAAAAAAAAAAAATTGTACTCTGATGGCTTGGACGATCCTTAATCATCTCCAGCAGACCTGAGTACGTAATCCTCTAATCCTCTCGGCTTAAACTTCCCAACGAGATGTGACTTATCGACGTATGCGTGTCCGTGCTTAACGGGTAATGCCTACTGTACATGTGCACACAGCCAGAAACACAATGTCCCATTAGTCAGTTTGTAGCCTGTGTGCTGATGCCTTCCAGATGTGCTGAAGGTATCCAGGGTCTGCTGAATGAAAGAGTGGATGTTTGTGCTATAACTCCATGGGAACGACAAGACGATGTTCTCATACGCTGGGGTTGTGCCAGGGTGTCGGCCCGCCTAGCCAGCTGGGATGGCCTTGAGAAGTCATTCAAGAAAAGCTTGACACTAGCATTAACTGGAATATCTGAGAAACAGTGAGGTCAAGCTGCACTTGAAAGTGGCAATGTTTTTGACATCCGTGCTGCACACTATACTATTGTTCAAATGCTTGGGGTCAATTAATTTTTTAACTTTAGTTTACAAGGATGCATTAAATTGATCAAATGTGACCCTGGACCACAAAACCAGTCTTAAGTAGAATGGGTATCTTTGTAGCGATGGCCAAAAATACACTTTATGGGTCAAAATTATCGATTTTTCTTTTATGTCAAAAATCATTAGGATATTAAGTAAAGATCACATTCCATGAAGATAAATCAAATAGAACAAATAGTTGTATCTCAGCCAAATATTGTCCTATCGTAACAAACATACATCAATGGAAAGCTTACTTATTCAGCCTTCAGATAAAAAAAAAATTAAACTTTTGTGGTCCAGGGTCACACATGTGACAGTAAAGACATTTACACTCCCTTTCAAAAATTTTGGTTCAGTAAGATTTTTTATGTTTTTTTTTTTTTTAAGAATTCTCTTATTTTCATCAAGGCTGCATTTAATTGTCAAATATTATATTTTAATATATTTAAACAAATATAATTTATTCCTGTGATGCACAGCTGAATTGTCCTCAGCCATTACTCCAGTCTCACATGATCCTTCAGAAATCATTCTAATATGCTGATCTATTATCAATATTGCTGCTTAATATTTTGTTGTAACCTGTGATTCTTTTTTCAGGATTCTTTGATGAATAAAAAGTTAAAAAGAACAGCATTTATTCAAAATAGAAATATTTTCTAACAATATAAGTCTTTGCTATCACTTTTTATTAATTTAACACATCCTTGTTGAATAAAATTATTAATTTCTTTCAAAAAATAAAAGAAAAAACAGTATTTACTATTTTTTACAAACTTTTAAATAGTACTTTATATTGTTACAAAAGATTTTTATTATAAATAAACGCTGTTCTTTTTTATTTATTAAATAATCCTGTAAAAAGTATCAGGTTACAACTAAATATTGAGAAGTAATGATGTTGAAAATTCAGCTTTGCATCACAGGAATAAATATCATTTAAAAATATATTCACATTAAAAACAGTTAGGTTTTTTCTGGATTTTGATCAAATAAACGCAGCCTTGAAGAGCAACTTATTTAAAAAAAAATTTATATATATTTTTTTAATTTCAAATAAATATGTATTTTAGAATGTTCTCTTCATCAAATAATCCTACAAAACAATTTTCACAAAAATATAAAGACCATAACTGTTTTCTTGAACACCAAATCAGCATATTAGAACCAATTAAAATATTTTAAATTTCTTTCAACAATATTTTTACTGTATTTCGATCAAATAAACACAGGTTTATCGGGCATAAAAGACTTACTTCTTACCAACCCAAAAGGGAAGTGTTCATAAAACTATTACAATAAATTTCTCAATGAGAAAAATGATTTGTTTGCTTAACTTTCTGTACTTCATTTAAGGTCATTGAGTCACTCCGGACACTTTGTACTACTATAGTAATTTGGCACAGTTACTCTTCTGTGCGAAATGTGCAAAAACTAAACTAGTCTTCAAAAATTCCCCAGTTTCAAGTTTCGAAATTTCACAACACGATGCCTGTATGCAATTGTACTAAATGAAACCACTGAATGTCAAACATCTGGAGTAGTCCTGATAAGTTCTCTCACTTCTATCTACGGTTTCCATTTTCACAACAGAGCTTTATGCATCTGTAACTTCACTTCCTAGTGATAAATGTGCAGTTATCCTATATTAGCAAAGCACACATTATGCTCTCTCAAGAGACTACGTGGCTAATGAAAAAAAATTTATAATCGAATTGAATTAATATCTACAATTCAGTCTATGGTGTGTTTGACTATGGTGTTTGTTTTGTGTTCTATGTTGCTTCTCACACAAAAAGCCAACTGCACAAAAATCTGTCAACCATGACTGCATCGCCCAGGGCTTCACCTCTGAACTGTGAAAGAACTTTCATCAGAGCTTAATCTGCCAGGCACATGAGTAATGGTGCAGCAGCGCTTCTGTCGGGTTATGTAATTGTGTGTTACACAGTGTAACATGACTCTGCCAGTTCTCCAGTTGAACCCCACCACCCTCTAACTCAAAAGCCAAGACAAACCCATAATGCTGCGTGCAATGGAGAAGTGAGAAGACAGACATTGAGCCAAGACCCTAATGTGAACTGTGAAAGATTGGAATTCGGATTTATTCAAAACAAAAACCAGCCTTATTATCACGCCACTGCCTTGTAACGCAGGCCAAGTTTCTTTGGAGCAGTCGTCTATGAGAGGAGGTCTTGAATGATGCGAGTTTATGGAACCTTTACTGATTATTACATAAATGTCTGTTTGTCTCACAAAAACTTCACAGAACAACCAAACAAAAGGAAAAAATGTTTATGAGTGTTTTCTTGCCATGCCGAGTAAAAGTACACAGATGGAATAAATCTTTTTCAGAGCTGTTAAAAATAATTGTAATCCATTTAAGTAACCATACTTGACATTTTATACTGCATGAGTCTGTAAAAGCATAAAATGCTACATTTCTTAAGAACTTATCTTATAATAAAATATGTGACCCTGGACCACAAAACCAGTCTTAAGTCGCTGGGGTATATTTGTAGCAATAGCCAAAAATACATTGTATGGGTCAAAATTATTGATTTTTCTTTTATGCCAAAAATCATTAGGAAATTAAGTAAAGATCATGTTCCATGAAGATTTTTTGTAAAATTCCTACTGTACACATATCAAAATGTAATTTTTGATTAGTAATATGCATTGTTAAGAACTTAATTTGAACAACTTTAAAGGAGATTTTCTCAGTATTTTGATTTTTTGCACCCTCAGATTCCAGATTTTCAAATAGTTGTATCTCGGCCAAATATTGTCCTATCCTAACAAACCATATATCAATAGAAAGCTTATTTGTTGAGCTTTCATATGATGTATACATCTCAGTTTTGTCAAATTTAACCTTATGACTGGTTTTGTGGTCCAGGGTCACATATATTTGCATATTCCTACATGTTCATTGTGTTAAATTAAAGCTGCTTACTGTTTCAAGACAAGTCCTGACAGATGAAGATATGAAAGATGAAAACAGCGATCGAGAATGTTGTATCAAGAGACAAAAGTCTGATTTAGAATAGCGTCCTTCCAAATAGACTTGACATGCCTAAGCAATAAGCCAAAGGTTTACTGCACACATGCACATCTGTGAGATCTGATTAAAGAAGAAGATTACATAGAAACAAATTCAAGATGTCTCTATAGGGCTGAGAGAAAGCATTTTTGCCACTGATTCCTGCAGAACAGACTTAAATATGGTCAAATATGTGAAATGGAGCTGAAAGTACTATCTACTTATTAATAGCTGGAAACATCATCATATTAGGTCACAATATTTATTGAGCAAACACTTCAGGAATTTTAGGAACATTGGCTGCTTCCAATTCTATGGTAAACTATGGCATTCTGGAAGCGCAGAGTCCGTGTGGGCCTGTCCAAGAGTCAGTGTTTTAAGAAGAGACAAGACGGTCATTAGAAGCTCTACAGATGAATTAGCAGAATACCAAGATTAAGCTGCGACACTGCAATGCTTTATATGACAGGGATATGCTATCCTGAAAGGCAAACCTCAAATTTAGCCACATCACCCACATCTGAAACTCTCTGAGGAGTGAAAGACAACTGAGGAACATGGCCTTTGTGCTTGGAGGTCATTTAAAGGGGATTAATAAAGATCCAGCCACACATACAAAGGATAGGAAGGGGCAGAAAAGAGAGAAAAGTATGATGGCACTTGGCATTCATTTGCTTTCCACACACAACCACATTTAAATATTTGCTAAGTTACTTAAGTAAAGGTAGTAGTATTCATATTTTTTTAACGGAGTGTCTTTAAAAAACCTTATTTGTGAAAACTACTTCCTTATGCCAAGTTGTAATACTAGTAACGCAGGAATGTTAAGTTGTCATTAAAAGCTCACTGTATTATGTAGGGTACTATGAGAGAGAGATGGACTGAGCAAGTGTGACTACCTGCATCTGATAAATCATTAATTCTTCAGCTCAATCTCATATTCACAATAAAACATTAGTTTGAATGTCCGCTGAGAAAAGCAATATCTTTGTCGTACTATCCTTTCATCTGTTAAGGGTGATTTTTGATGCATGCGCTGCTCGATGCATTTGTTGGCTGCGTCTTACAAAGTGTTGTTGAAAGTAAAAAATTATTTACTTGTTTACAACCCTGTTTTTGTCTCTTTGAATGTAAAAGTCTTTACTGCTGACTCACTCATAAAAACAGTCTTGTCACCAAGACGGCGGAATAATGTAACTAAAATCACCACGAACCCACAGTTTCCCAATACTAAATAATTATTATTTATATCAAATATTATTTATTGAATAATATTTAATAAACAACAGCCATCATAAAAGTTGCTACGCAAATTAGTCAAAAGCACAAAGGCAGCGCTCTAATATACTGCATTAATTTACATAAAATATAACGTTATGAGATTTTGCCCTCAGCCAAAACCATTTGCTCTGGAGCAAATAAAAAAATCATAAATGTCCGCCATAACATTTGATTTAATCAATAATTATTATTGTTGTTAATACTATTAAATGTATTATTCTCTGTGTCTCGCCTAAAGGGCATGCATTACATTTCAGAAACCATGCTTTAGGTGAAACCATATATTTAGAGCACAGACTCTAATCTGTCTCTTGCAGCTGTGAAAGGCAGCACAAAATTCAGACCAACAAGCCCCTGCCCATTCTGCCCCAAGTACAACGCTGTAAGCCACAGCCTATGCACCCTGCAGGGGGAGATAAGGTCACAATTAGAAACCCTCTGACTCATGGTACATGCATACTATATTATCCATAATATTGACAGATTAGCAAATTCATGTTACTTGCAAAATTAAAAAGAAATAAAAGAAGTTCTAAACTGTAAACATCCCCTGCAATGGATTCTGTTTTTCAGGTCAAAGAGTTTAAATGATCGATGTTTCTGACAAAGGCACGTAACAGGGTTAAGAGCACCAAAATGTCACAAGCCAGCAGTCCTAAACAAATATTATATTTCTTAATATATATCGCACATTAGCCTTCAGTGGAATTCACAGAGCAAATATATGAACAGAGTAGGATTACTAGAAACATACTCTGATCATCTGTTCAATTTCAAATTCAAACATTTAATCAGTGAACATCCAATGTTCCTTTCATTCAGATAATGTTAAGAGCAACTAAAGAGAGAGCAAGTGTGACTACCTGCATCTGATAAAGCAGTAAATCTTCAGCTCAATCTCATATTCACAATAAAACATTAGTTTGAATGTCCACTGAGGAAAGCGATATCTTTGTTGTACTATCCTTTCATCTGTTAAGGGTGATTTTCGATGCCAGCGCTGCATGCTCGATGCATTTGTTGGCTGCGTTTTACAAGGTGCTATTGAAAGTAAAATTGCGGAACCATGTAACTAAAATCACCATCACGAACACACATAGAGTTTCTCAATACTAAATACAATTATTAAATCATTATTAGAACAGAGTAGGATTTAAGTAGAACATTTAATCAGTGAACATCCGATGTTCCTTTCATTCGACCAATGTGAAGAGTGTTATTAAAAGTATTATTAAAAAAAAAAACAGTTCTTACCATCTTTCTTTGGCTGGAATAGATAGTTTGTATGTTTGGTGAGAAAACAACACCAACAACCAAGCCGTTGTACTCCTCAAATATTATCAGTATGACTCTACTTTAGGAAATTCATCCATTGGAATTGGCACAAAAACACAGATCGACTCATCTTTCCTAAGAATACGTAATCCACAGTCCAGTGCAATGTTAAAAGTATGGGAAAACAATGAGTATTTATTTATACAGCTAGCTGGAGGGGTCAGAAGTTTCACACCAATCAAAACACTTAGCCTAGAGCATCACTTGGGTCTCCACAAGCTCAAGACAAGTCATTACCAGAAGAAAGAAAGCCTTTGGACGGCCTACTCCCCACTGTGCTTGACAGCAATGCCCTTTCACAGAGCTAATCAAGAGAAAAGTTCATAGGTCTGAGCCATAAGCACAGCACTGCTGTCTACAATGACTAACGGATTCATTACAGTGGGAACTAGACACAAGAGAGCTCTTCAAACACTACACAATGGTCCAAGAATGCAGTTTGTTAGGGTAACAGCATTTGGATTTGCAGAAAAGATGATGAGCCTGCCAATGAAACATACAAATGTTCTTTTTTTGTTAATTTGCTATGTAAAGTTTGAATTGTCTTTTAACAGTAAATGATTCAGTGTGGTTGTCTAGGCTGCTGTTATTTATATAAAGCCAAGAAAACAATTAAAACAGACAACTGCATGTTTCCATTCATATTCTAATACTGTAATTGCTTTGTTTTCCAAGGGACTGAATTTTAAAAGCGCTAAATGAGACGACTGACAGTTGCGAAGAAAAGGTCTCCCTCTGAAGGATTTTGCTACCCGTCTGTCAGAATCTTTGACAATAGCTGTGGTGTCTTTTTTCATTAACCTCATGGTCTAAGGTTCTCGCCCAAGTGATCATCAGCCGGAGGAGGAATCAGAAATGAGATGGCTTTGCAGCTTTGCCAGCTGAACCCCATTAAGACGGTGACAGAAATCAGCATATCAAACGGTCTTTAAATGCCTCAAAATGTGTGAAACATTCACTAGGGAAGGCACTAAAATAATGAACGCTGACTTTTTGACATAATATTTAGTTCTATACCTTAGCGTTTTTTTGGGATGTACAAATAATGTTAAATGTTTAATAACATCTAAACTTTAAAAAAAAATTATGGTATTTTATGGCATTTCCGTCACCAAATAAAAAAGGTAATTGCTAGTTTTTATTTCACAACTTTTTTCTCAGAATGGTAAGATATAAACTTGCAATTCTAAGATAAAAACTCACAATTCTGACATTTTTTTTTTTTACAAATGCATGTTTGTATCTTGCAATTCTGACTTTTTTGCAGAATTGCGAGAAAAAAACTCTTGACCTTTTTTTAATATCTCTGCAATTCTTTTTTTCCTTGACCTTTTTACTTTTTCTTACAAATGCGAGTTTGTATGTTGTAATTCTGACTTTTTTTCTCACAATTCTGAGTTTATATCTCACAATTCTGACTTTTTTTTCTCACAAATGGGAGTTTGTATCATGCAATTCAGACTTTTTTTTTTCTTTTGTGAAAGAAGTCAGCATTGCAAGATATAAACTCAGAATTGCAAGAAAAAAAGTCAGAATTACAGGATACAAACTCGCATTTGTGAGTCAAAATTTGGAGTTTTTATCTCACAATTGCAAGTTTATATCATGCAATTGGGTATACCCTTACAAAACAAATAAGGAATTTATTACTAGGGATGCACCGATACGTATCGGCCGATCACTTGCGCGTTTTGTCAGTAAAGCCGGTTCTGTAATCAGCGGTAAATGCCATCAGGTGCGTGATTTCACGTTGAGCCGTATATACTACACACAGCCGTTGTTCACTGACGAGCTGCGCACATTCACACTGATAATGAACATTGATTTGCGCAGCTCTCGGTAAACAACGGCTGTGTGTAGTATATACGGCTCAACGTGAAATCACGCACCTGATGGCATTTACCGCTGATTACAGAACCGGCTTTACTGACAAAACGCGCAAGCATGATCGGCCGATACGTATCGGTGCATCCCTATTTATTACATATTGACATATTTACATATCATTAAATAAATTAGCACGATAGTATCGTGTATCGGCGATCTCACAGGCTGACGATAGGACGATATGAAAATTGTGCATATCGCCCAACACTAGTTTGTATCTTGTAATTCTTTTTTTTATCGTTTATGTATCGCAATTGTCTTTTTTTCTCACAAATGGAAATTTGTATCTTGCTATTCTGCCTTTTTTTCGCAATTCCAATTTTATACCTTGCAATTCTGACTTTATTGCAATTTTAACTTATTTTTCTCAGAATTGCATAATATAAACTTTTTTCTCACAAATGTGAGTTTGTATCTTGTAATTCAGTTTTTTTCCTTACAATTCTAACTTTTTTCTCACAAATCTGAGTTTGTATCTTGCAACTCTGACTGTTTTTCTCAGAATTGCATGATATAAACGTGCAGTTGCTAAATTCTGACTTTTCTCACAAATGCGAGTTTATATCTCGCAATTCTGACTTTTTCTTTCTTGCCTTGCAATTCTAAGTTTATATCTTGCAATGCTGACTTTATTTGCAATTCTGACTGCAATTCTGACTATAAACTCAATTGTGAGTTATAAAGTCCAATTCTGAGAGAGAAAAAAGGCTGATATGTTCTTAGAATTGCAAGTTTATAGCTCACAATTCTGATTTAATTAACAATTCAGCATTATAAAGTCAGAATTGCAAGAAATAATTGCAATGTTTTTGTTTTTTTTAAAGGCTTCAAATCATAAATAATATAAAGAAATGCACAAACTGGCACTTGCGAGTAACATGCTAATTTTTGACTATGGATAAGAGTGTTAACCACCCAAAAAATAAGCAGACATAATGCTGGCACTATACGAACAAAGATAAAAATGGTTAAAATATAATGCATGCAATAATCATTGTATTATAAATACAACAAAATTTCAAAACTAAATGAATTAGCTTTATAATGAAACTGGATAACTAGATTTTTTGAAAAGAGAAAACTGTAATTGTTCTCGAAGAGATTATTTTAACAATGCTCTATTGGTGTGATGGTGTCTGCAAAACATGAGCAGAAAAAAGACATTTATGTTTTGATTCCCCCCCCCACCACCTCATCTCTGTCTACCGACGGGATTAAAAAAAAAAAAAAAAGAAGAGCAACTTCAAAACCTCCACAGTAATTAGAGGGCCACGAAGCGTGACACTCCAGACTCTCACAATCTAGCGCCTCGTTGCAAACCGCATTAAATTGGATTTTACTTTGCACAAACTGATTAGCATAATCAGCACATGATCATTTCCATTCAGATCCATTTCCACATAAATTATACCAGTGATAAAATAATAATAAAACCAGTGGGCATCTTTACCATCTCTTCAGCAGGAGCTGCTATATAACCACCACAACATAAATTGAAGCTATGAACTTGTGAAGATGTTTGCATGCTTTTTATTCTGCGGCAATGCCTCCTCTATTTAATGATTCAGTGTTAAATCTCACACCCGTCATTTCTCTCTTCTTGCCTCCAGATAGATATTAAATGTGAGGTGTGCACACACAGCAGGTATGAGAGTTAATAATTCAAAAGAAATTAGGATTCTTCCGGCATGCATTACTGCACAGCTGAAGGAATTGACTGTTCTTTGGGTAAAAAGAAAGAAAGAAAGACAGAAAGAATGCAGTATGACTAGGATTACAGTGCATTATTAAAATAAGTTCGAACACACATGCTGACAAAACCTAGGCCCTGCTTGTAAACATTTGTTTGGATAATGTTCTCAAACGACTACCCCAGTGCATTTTTAGCATTCAGTAATAATCAAATCCAATCTAATAACATTTTATGTCCATTGTCTTAAATCACCAAACACAGTGTGTAATGACTTTTTCAAGCAGCAATTTTAAAAAACACATCAGCAGTTCATATTCAACGGCTGCGGACAAAGCCATGAAAATGAGTTATTTAGCTACTGGTCCAAACTCTATTTTCATTCTTGATCTCTCTTCAAGTGGAGCTGATTAAAAAAGAAGCCAAATTTCTGCTCCATAGTGACCTGTTCTAATAAGCCTTGGCATTGAACGGCCAAGCCGCTGGTGATGACGCTAATTTTCACATTTACAGTTGCGGGAAATAACACAGACGATACTTTATCCTTTTAGTTTATTCCCTGTGGTCATCGAAGACTATTGAGTTTAGAGTAAGGCAGGATTGATGTACACGGGGGAATGTTTTCCATGTAAATGTGTGTGGTTTTCCCAGTTCTCAAACAGAACGTTAATCTGATTTGTACACAAACATCACCAAACTATCCAAATCCATCTGTGCGGCCAGAGTGTGTGAGAATATGGGTGTGCGAGCCTGTGTGCTTGTTTACATACAGAATTCAAACAGGAGGAGGCTATTAGTTTAACTCCTACATAAACTAACATTGTCAATGAAGCATACAGTACTTGACAATACAGCTCTAAATGTAAGTTTGGCAGCACTCTGTATTGTTTTAACCCCAAAACCTGGCATAAATCCCAGATTTTGACATGTGATGTACACATTCCAACATCAGAGCGTATACTACGTAATGCCGCCCTACAAAAAGGGAAATGCAGCCCATTTTGTAAAAACTGACCTAACTGATTTAAGTCTCAGAAAGAGTTATATTTAAAATGTAACAATGTATTTTTAGTTCTGTCAAAGACAGCTTAGGATATTAATGCAAAATGATACACATTAATATGATTAGTTTCATTCTGCTTTAGCCCTAGTTTTTACAAGTATTAAAAATGGGTTCTATTTTAAAAGGCACATACATGTATATCATTATTAATGGGTGGAAAAAAAAGATACATTGTTAATGTAACAAAAAATTATTTCATGATATTATTTTAACTTTCTTTAGAACAATGACAGAGCAAAAGCCTGTTTCTGACACTGAATAAAAAATTAAAAAAGGTTATTGCGACTTTTTTGCTCAGAATTGAGAGAAATGAAGCCAGATTCTGACATTTCTGAGTTTTTATCTTGCAATTCTGACTTTATTTTCTTTTTTTGCTCAGAATTGAGAGAAATGAAGCCAGATTCTGACATTTCCGAGTTTTTATCTTGCAATTCTGACTTTATTTTCTTTTTTGCTCAGAATTGAGAGAAATGAAGCCAGATTCTGACATTTCCGAGTTTTTATCTTGCAATTCTGACTTTATTTTCTTTTTTTGCTCAGAATTGAGAGAAATGAAGCCAGATTCTGACATTTCCGAGTTTTTATCTTGCAATTCTGACTTTATTTTCTTTTTTGCTCAGAATTGAGAGAAATGAAGCCAGATTCTGACATTTCCGAGTTTTTATCTTGCAATTCTGACTTTATTTTCTTTTTTTGCTCAGAATTGAGAGAAATGAAGCCAGATTCTGACATTTCCGAGTTTTTATCTTGCAATTCTGACTTTATTTCTCGCAATTGTAAGTACAGTTGTCTTCATTCCTCAGAATTGTGAGTTTATATCTTGCAATTCTGACTTTTCTCACAAATGCGAGTTTGTATCTCGCAATTTTGAATTTTCCCCTCACAATTCAGACTTTTTTCTCAGAATTGTGAGACATAAACTCGCAATTGTGAGTTACAAAGTCAGAATTGCAAATTTATATATTTCAATTCTGACTTCATAACTCACAATTGCGAGAAAAAAAAGTCAGAATTGCAAAATATGCAAAATACGTGATATAAACTTAATTGCAATTCTGAATTTATAACTCGCAATTCTAAAAATAAAAAAAGCAGAATTGCGAGTTTGTATCTCGTAAATCTGAGAATTGCTAGACATAAACTCGCAAATGCGAGTTATAAAGTCAAAATTGCAAGATATAAATTCGGAATTCTGAGAAATGAAGCCAAAACTGCATGATATAAACTTAACATTGCGAGAAATAAATTCAGAATTGCAAAATAAAAACTCACAGTTCTGACTCTTTTTTTCTCTGAATTGTGAGATATAAACCCTTAATTGTAAGTTATAAAGTCCAGTTTTGAGGAGGAAAAAACACAGATTTGTTCTCAGAATTGCGAGATATAAACTTAATTGCAATTCCGAATTTATAACTTGCAACTGCGAGTTTATATCACAATTTAAAAAAAAAACAGAATTGCGAGTTTGTATCTCGTAAATCTGAGAATTGCCAGATATAAACCCACAACTGCGAGTTATAAAGTGAACAAATGAAGCCAGAACTGCGTGATATAAACTTAATTGCGAGAAATAAAGTCAGAATTGCAAGATAAAAACTCACAATTCAGACTTTTTCTCCCAAATGCAAGTTTGTATCTCGCAATTCTGACTTTTTTCTCTGAATTGTGAGATATAAACCCTTAATTGTATTATTATTATTATTATTATGGCTGAGCACACATTGTTTGAGCTGGTGGCACAGATGAAAACCACTCAGAGGCACGGCCACTCGACAGCTTCTTTTATCCCTGAGTTTGCACACTGTGTGTAATAAATTACAATTCCTGTAGATTACAACCCTCGGCATTGCTTAATCCATGTTATAATAAGCCAAACACAGATAGACTGAAGGCTCTAAATCTTTTGGGATGTATTTACATACAGAATGAATACTGCTAACATGTTAACAGAATATCATAGTTTAAACCTTAGTATCCTGATATTTTAAGGAATTGTTTATAGACACAATTAGTCCTATATTCTTCATTTATTAAATCTACACAATGTTTCCAGAGACATGAGGCTGAAGCTTTTTGTCTGTACTAAATATGTTTCAGCAGAATTGACCCAGCTGTATATATTCATGGTTGCGTGCACGTTTATGTGTGCAAATCAGTATTGATGACTTTGTGTTATAGAGTGCTTCTGGCAAGGCGGGAATTGGTGCTATCCACAGGCAGAATGTAATGATGCAGAAAAACAAAAAGCTGACCAACTGACTCTGCACTGCGCAAAGTGTTCCTGTACACGCAATACAAACACAGCCATAAACCAGTGGAGAGAATTAAAAAATAAATGGAGATGGTTATTGTATCTCTCCTATTATTTCACCATAACACTGTTGTTGCATAATTCATATAATCTGTATTGCAGATGTGATTCCAATATGCACAATGATTCCAATATTTGATTCTAAAGCAAACCCATCAGCATTCAAAGACACCATGTTTTGTTCCCGTAAAATGCATGTTAAAAAAATAATAAAAAATAAATAACAATTCAGACTTTTTTTTCTTGCAATTGCAAGTTTATATCTAGCAATTCTCAGATTTACGAGATACAAACTTACAGTTCTGCATTTTTTTTTCCTCAGAATTGTGATATAAACTTGCAATTAAGTTTATACCTCACAATTCTGAGAACAAATCAGTCTTTTTTTCCCCCTCAAAATTGACTTTATAACTTACAATCGAGGGTTTATATCTCACAGTTCGGAGAAAAAAGGGAGAATTGCGAGTTACAACCTCGCATTTGAGAGAAAAACAGTCAGAACTGCATTTGGGAGAGAAAGTCTGAATTGTGAGTTTTTATCTTGCAATTCTGACTTTATTTCTCGCAATTTTAAGTTTATATCATGCAGTTCTGGCTTCATTTCTCAGAATTGCGAATTTATATCTTGCAATTTTGACTTTATAACTCGCAATTGCGAGTTTATGTCTAGCAATTCTCAGATTTACGAGATACAAACTCGCAATTCTGCTTTTTTTTTAGAATTGTGATATAAACTCGCAGTTGTGAGTTATAAATTCAGAATTGCAATTAAGTTTATATCATGCAGTTCTGGCTTCATTTCTCAGAATTGCGAATTTATATCTTGCAATTTTGACTTTATAACTCGCAATTGCGAGTTTATGTCTAGCAATTCTCAGATTTACGAGATACAAACTCGCAATTCTGCTTTTTTTTTTAGAATTGTGATATAAACTCGCAGTTTTGAGTTATAAATTCAGAATTGCAATTAAGTTTATATCACGCAATTCTGAGAACAAATCTTTTTTCCTCCTCAAAACTGGACTTTATAACTTACAATTAAGGGTTTATATCTCACAATTCAGAGAAAAAAGTGAGAATTGTGAGATACAAACTTGCATTTGTGAGAAAAACAGTCAGAACCGTGAGTTTTTATTTTGCAATTCTGGCATTCTGAATGAGGTAACATAGGCTTTGCTCTACAATGATAGTGATTTTACACTTTTTTTTCTTTTTGAGGGTGTCTCCATATTTCTAAGAAGTATCTGAATGGCATTACTCAGTGTGCTAAGAGGGATAGGTTAGGCTGCGTCAAGAAACAAAAGACTTTGGCTACCTGTGAACAGATTGCCTTTCTACTCAAGTCTTAAAGAACCATTAAGACAAATCCGTATAACTCCATGTAACTGAGCACTTTTCAGTCAACACAAACAAAATTGTTGCTGTGGCTTTATACCTGTGCTTGTAAACTGTCACTTTAAACTACCGAAATTGAAGTAACAACGCATTGCAGTTATGTAAAATGTCACTTTCATGTTGTTCAACAGGAAATCAAAGAATGTTTTTTCCAAAAAACTGATGGCCCTGTACACCTCTTCAAAGGTGAAAAGTATCAATGAACAAGAGACACTCACTTTGCCAAAATAAATCTCAAATTGCTTTGCATTACAGTGGTTTCCTTATGACAAGGAAAAATCTGACTGTACTTACTCAATTGCTCTTTGCCCTTTAGACAACAAAAATATTGAACCACTCCCCTCTCTAGCGACTGGTAGAACAGCCAGAGTGCTTTCCACTGCATTAAAACAGCTGTTTTTCTGACATGTTCTCCTAGCACATACACAGGCTCCTGCTTGTAGCATTCCTTCACCTCCTTGCGCCTACCTCATGCTTGCACATTGATTTGTCCTCAGGTCAGCCTGTCAGTAACACCGCCAACATCATCTCACAACCGGACAGCACCAAAACGAGCAAAAACAATGCATGTTTCACTATTTATATTCATATACTGCGACTGCTTGGGAAAAAGACATGGTTGTTTTGTTATCGATCACATTCGACATCTTAAACATCTGCAGAGAACAGAGAGGTGTTTTGTGATGTGTTTTGGACTGGTTGCTGGTACTAAAGCTGTGCTATAAAATTTCAGGGCTCATAAATGGATCAGTAATTTCCTGTCATTTATGACTTCAGAGCGCAGTGGCATGTGCACTATAAAACCTGGCATTCGCCACTGTTTTCATGCCTAATTTGCACATCTGATAAAGGACTCAAGAGAGGAAACAACATCTAATCATACAGGGTACTGAAAAATCATCTGATCCTGATGTCAAAAGCTTATTTACCTCCCTTTGGAGACACTATCTTAGTCTACCATTGCTGTGCAGGAGACAGAACTCCATTTCAACTAGGGATGAAATGATACTGCAATTTTTGTTAAGGCTATAATTGTTTTTGAAATTAAGTTTGAAATTTTTTACAATGCAAAGTAGCACAAAAGCTGGGTGGAGTTCTGATTATATGCATATGCAGAATTATTGAGTCCAATTTGGGCTTTAGATGTGTTGAAATATTGTATAATATATATAAACTTGACGGAGCCTGACATGAGTCTAAAAAAAATAATTGCTAGCTAGCAAATAGCATGTTTTGCTCTGTCTTGTCATCAGAAAAGCCCAAAAAAGAATGACAGTGGACACAAATCTGGATTGCATGAAATGGACAGTATGGACTGTCAAAGAGAACTGAGGTAAAATATTGTTGAACCTTTGTTCACTCTGTTGGGGTAGTCCCTCAAGGAAACATAAATGCAGGTGTATTATTGCCATATTGCCATTTCCTCCATTGTAAAATTCCACCTAGCAGGACTGATGCCATTGTTTCTCTTTTGTTTCGACTTGTTTGAAACGTGTACAAAGGTGCTTCTGTGCTCCTATTGGCCAGTTTCACAGAACTCATCGCAGACGTGGCATCGGTTGTCATCCATTATGACACACTACACAAGATAAAACTATTGAATCTTTTGTCCCGACGCCTATTGCATCAGCATAAACTAATCTTTGTTTTTATATGACAGCATTAAATACATCTGACCAGTGTAAAAGACAAAAAAAATAGATGACTAACTTGTAAGACTAGTCTCAACCTTTAATGCAACAGGCCCATTGGCTGTGGTTTGTTTTGTTTGTATATAATCTTGGATTCATTATTCATTCAACTCTGGTGAATAACAGGAGGGTAACTGTCAAGTTATGAGAATGCACAATCAAATTATTGATGGCCTCAAATTATGGTAAAGAGCAGGTCATATGGTATTTTAAAGTTCCCTTATATTGTGTTGGAGTCCCTACTTTTCTCAAAATATACATTTAATTTTATATAATTTTGCAATGATTTCGAAACGATTTGTTCGAAGCAGTTCTGAGGTTAAGGTCTGTAAACCTCTCCCTTCCATAAGCCTACTCTGCTCTGATTGGTCAGCTGACCAAGCCTGTGCCCACAGCTAATGTTCAGCTGCTAAACTGCAAACACAAAACAATTCACAAAACAATAATGGTGGATAGTCAGCCGAGTGCTAACATGACTAACTGATGAAACAATACAGTTTGTAAACCAAAATATGTCTACATTCTTTATTATTAAATGAAGTAATTAGAACAACAACTCTACATAACATCGACATTAAAGAGATAGTTCACCCAAAAATGAAAATTTAATGTTTATCTGCTTATCCCCCAGGGCATCCAAGATGTAGGTAACTTTGTTTCTTCAGTAATACACAAATGATTTTTGTGTTTACAACTACTCAAAATTGTAATTACTTGTGCTTATCCTGATTATTGTAACCCGGTTAAAAACTAAAAGATTAAGTTTGTTTGCGCAAACTCATTCGGGAGTGTTGACTTTTCACAGACTCACAGATTTTATATAAAAAATTATATAAATACTGTTCAGTTTCTTGCACAGGCCAATTGTTTGGTGCTTTAAGACCTCAATGTATCGTCACAGGCTGCAGAGTTTAATTTGGTTTGTCTGGGGGGTTTTTTGACTCTCAAAATGGGCCATGGATCCCAATGACTACCATTATATGACTGACAGACTGCAACGGTTTGAGATAAAAATCTTTGTGTTCAACTGAAGAAACAAAGTCACCTACATCTTGTATGCCCTGGGGGTAAGCAGATAAACAACAATTTTTTATTTTTGGGTGAACTATCCCTTTAATCGACATTCTTAGGAAATAGTGGGTTCACAGCCAATTTTCAGAACTATTTTAGTAAGATAGTAATATTGTGTTTACCTAAAAAAACCTAAAGCTGCACTACATCACATATTAGCACAAAAACACTTGAAATTTTGAGCACTCAACTGAAAATTTACATAACGTATTAATTGTACTTACAGGTTGTGGATGGGAGACATTTGTTGGTCCAAATAAAGAAGGTACGGACTTATCTTTTATGGACAAGCGTTTAGCGAATCCGGCGTTGAACTCAGCAAGATTAGAGAAACAGTCCTCGGTAAAATGTCGAGGACACAACAAATGGTTCGAATTGCATTGCTGTGGTATCATGAAAAAATTCAATTAAACCATTCTTCACATCATTATCTTTCAGCAATGAAAACAAAACAAACTTGCTTTCACAGCAATGAATGTGTTACTAAGTGACGAACATCGGTAACAGGCAAAAAAGGATTCAACTATTAAGGCAGTTCAGAGTCAACTCTTTCTTTTGAGAGACAATATCTTTATTTATCATGCACTTTTTTATTAACAACTTTGCAGATGACCTTTAACAGAGCTATACTAAAGACCACAGTCTCTAATTTTAATTTCATGGAGCCTTTAAATGATCCAATTCAGTTGAGCGGAGACCAACGAACACCTCTAAAATAAAGGCTGAGCACAGCAGAGTGAGACGAACTGAAACACCCCTGCTGTGTGACTAACTGCATACAGCAGAGGGACAATGATCTCACTTTCTTCTGAGAGTCAGCATTTTCCTGCATTACCCAGCCTCATGTGTGTCTCCATTTCTTCCTATAAGGAAGACAATTTAACAAAACTTCTAAAAACAACACTATCAGTTACACTAACATGATTTGTAATCGAATAAACCTTTAGGTCTGAATGTTACAGTGTCATTTATGTCAAGTGATGAAATCAGATAAATTGTTCATACAGCACAGTCCATATCCAATATATCTACACTGTCTGTGTGGAAATAGAGGGGAGAGAGAAAAAAAGAGTGAATATGAAAACTCTGTTTTCAAAACCAGACAAAAACTCTTGATCAGGTGCCACTGACCATGTTTAATGGTCAGTGGTGACATATGGTGAAAACAACTTTTACTTTTGCTTCCTTTAGCACTAAATGAAACCCTTCAATGACTCATTAAATACACAGAAGCAATTTTCCAGTTATAGATTCACCCTATCATAAAACCTTGGAGTTAAAGGATAATCTAAATGCTCTCTAATGAACTAAGACAAACGTATTCAAAGCTATGTCACTTGAGGGCACTCTCTATTACTGTATTATGAGCAGACTACCGTAAAACACTGCTAACTAATTGGTGGGCATATCTGGCACATCCTCTGTTGATGCAGATGCGACACCAAGCAGACAAAGCTCTCAACAGCAACGTAAACAGGCTCACAGAACAGCACTTGCTTATTTTCGCCCTCATTTCAGTGTAAGCGTTAAGCATAGAGCTTACATGGCAAAAGGGAATTAGTCTTTAGTAACATCAACAACATGTTGTAACCCATTTTCCATTATCTAACCAAGTCCGGTTATGTCAGTTCATCTCTCAAATGATCAAAAATATTTATGCAAGTAAATGCATGGATGAAAAGCTGATTTGAGTTGGGAGTCGCTTATGTAACTGCTTTTTTGTACCAGTCCAAACCATCTGTGCTGGTCAAAGAACTTTTACAATAAAGTGGTTCAACGACTACCGGGGAGAGGAACTCCTAAAACAAAGCTGAATCCCACAGATGTTTAGCTCACCACCGAAAGGTTATAAAAGGGAAAAAATTGAGCTTGTGAAGAAACAGGAGCCAAACCTCTTAAGCTGTGCATTCCAATTCTGAATTATAGTAAAATAGGATTGGATAAAATGCTTAACTGCACATGGAGAGTATTCAAAAAAAGAGAATGGGTGGAGTGGAGTTCATGGCAATAGCAATCACTTGAACAGTGGACCCTCTTTCTTAAAACTAAATGTATTAACTGTTATCACAACTTAAAAGTAATTAATGTTTAAGGAAAACTACCAGGATTTTTCGGCATATGGTGGACTTATTGCAGTTTCAAAGGGCTCTACATGATCCCAGCCAAGGAATAAGGATCTTTTCTAGCAAAACGATTGGTCATTTTCTAAGAAAAATACAAATTTATATCCTTTTTAACCACAAATGCTCGTCTAGAACTAGCTCAACTTCACGCATTATGTAATCATGCATGTGTGACTTAGGCTGAAGTGCCAACCCAGTGTGAACATGCAAAGAAAGTCAAATGCCCTTTACAAAAAAAGGTAAACCAATGACGTCAGGCGATTTTGAAGTCAGAGGAGAAAATTAGATGGAATTTTTACACACTACCTTACCTATTTTAACCAAAATACACAGACCATGCGAGATCTTTCCAAAGTGATTACGCAATGTGTGAAGAGTGCAAGACAAGCTTTTGTGGTTAAAAAGAATATAAATGTTTATGTTTTTAGAAAATGACTGATCGTTTCATTAGATAAGACCCTTATTCAGAGCCCTTTGAAGCTGCATTGAAACAATTTGGACCTTCAACCAATTTGCCATCATTGAATCCATTATATGGAGAAAATTCCTGGAATGTTTTCCTCAAAAAACTTAATTTCTTTGCGATTGAAGAAAGAAAGACATGAACATCTTGGATGACATGGGGTTGAATAAATTATCAGGAAATTTTATTCTGGAAGTGAACTTCTCCTTTAAGTGGAAGGAGATTTTCTGTCAGGGCTCATTTTCTTTTTTTGGCATGTTGGAAATTTGTTACTACAGGGTGACTAATATGCATCAATAAAAAATAAAATCGCACTTCACTTTTAAAAATAAATGTTCTTTGATAGTATTGGTGGTTCCATAAAGAACTTTTTCACAATTTTCTCTCCATTTAAGAAGCGTTTAAAATTTTTAAATGTTCTTCACATTACAAAATTGGTTCTTTTAAGAACTGCTGACTGAAAGGTTCTCTGGAGAACACAAAAATGGTTCTTCCATGGCATTGCTGCAAAAACACAATTTTGGAACCTCAGTTTAAAAAAAATAAATAAATAAAAATAAGAATACTGGTCAGTTTTACTGTCCTCAACATACATACAAAATGTCTTGCATGTTGCACTTTTAGACTAAATCAATGCAACACTGTTATTTTAATATTGAAGGGACAGTTCACCCAAAAATGCAAATTCTGTCAGTAATTACCCAGTCTCATGTTGGTCCAAACCCGTAAGACCTTCATTCATCTTAGGAACACAAATTAAGATATTTTTGATGATATCCAAGAGCTTTCTGACCCTCCATAGACAGCAAGGGTCAATCCACATTCAAGGTCCAGAAAGGTACCAAGAACATTGACAAAATAGTCCATGTGACATCAGTGGTTCAACAGTAATTTTATGAAGCTACGAGAATGCTTTTGTGTGCAAAAAAAATTATTATTTGTACTATTTGTACTATTTTGTTGTAATATCTTAATTGGTGTTCCGAAGATGAACGAAAGTCTTACAAGGTTTGGAACGACATGAGGGTGAGTAATTAATGACTTTTCATTTTTGGGTCAACTAACCCATAAAAAAATATATGGAAACACAGGATTTTACTTAACAAAAAAGATTATTCGGGGTCACTCTGTCAACTGGGTCAGGTTAGAAAGAAACCTGATGACTCACCTGATCTGCACCACTCCCTTGATGATCTTATCAGTTAAAATACTGAATATCAATAACTGAATCATAACAGTCACATAGTGACTTCATCTTAGCTACTACAATGTGACTGGTATGGCATTTATGTGCAAGGTCATACAAGTTTGACCTTTTGATAATTCCTAAACAAAAACGCACGACAAGACTGCTGCTCAGAAAGACAAGAATGAGTGCAGTGCTATGTTCAAGGGATTTGGATACATGGATACACTGTGATCTCACCATTTCTCACTTTAATCGGTATTTATCTGAACAATCTGGGAACAATGTATTGCATCATGTCTCATTTTACGGCCTCACTAGGATGAATCACTTACATTACATTATTGCTCATTCTATTGCACAAACACTTTGGATAAAAGCATTTGGCAAATAAATAATTTAATTAAACTTAATTATTAGATTCTGCAAAAATCTAGTTGTTTTACACCTCTCCCCCCAATTAGGAAACACTAAGCTTGTCCTCATTTCAAACAAGCTGATGTCACTCTGCCCTCACCTGATGAATGATAACACAAGACTCACATTGTCAAAAACAAGGAGCCAATAAAACTCTTGCAAAACAAACATAATGTGGGTAATAAACTTGAGCAAGTCCAATAAACTTACTCAAATAAGTATAAAGCTAATTAAGCAC
Organism: Garra rufa; assembly: GCF_049309525.1. NCBI lineage: Eukaryota > Metazoa > Chordata > Actinopteri > Cypriniformes > Cyprinidae > Garra > Garra rufa. Next base: position 28,812,052 of record NC_133372.1, read on the forward strand.
AATACAAAAACACACAAGACCTAGTTTGCACTCTGATGTCCTGGGGTGTCTATTGTTTTTTAACAATATTCCAGTCTAGTCTGGAACATAACGTAAATAAATCAGCCATGCATAATTTAAACAAAGAAGATAAATAGCAGCCTATTAATCATCAATTTACTAAGCACACACAAGCAATGGCACGCACTTAAACAATGCTTTGAATCTCATCTATAAGCATCCATCCATCATGGATGGACTGCATCCATGCACTGCGCTCCTCCTGCAGAGCAGCTGCGTCAAATGCACCAATATCAAAGGTCTGCATCTGTATTATGTTTACCTTGCATATTAAAATAAACATGCAAAGTAACTGTAAAAACGGATCAACTTTCCAGTGAAAGATCACTCACCTCGTCTTTCCCCTCAGTGCTGCTCTCCTGCTGCTCAGAGGTGCAGAGTTTCCTTTTGTTTTTGGTCTCAGTTCTCTTCATTCTGATGGATGGGGGTTGAGAAATACTCTTCAATTGTAATATATTGATGTCAGAATCCAGTGGTCAGTGCATTTAGATGGTCAAACAAGCCTTGCTCTGATACATGGTGAGCAAACCTCTCCTCAACTTTGGTCCACAAACACAACACAAAGACAGAATCAATGGTATCAATGGTTCAGCGCAGAACCGACACCTTGGCTTTTGTGTTGCTCTCTCGACCTTAAGTTACAACCAGAGTTGCCATGGCAGCTCGTCAGTTTTCAGTCAATATTGTTTTGGGTTCAGTTTTTCCTAAACTGTGCGGTTTTAGCGCGGCAAATCCACCGGCGGAACTCGCTAGCTCGCTAGCTGTTTGCTGATAAAGTTTGACAACATCCGCAAAATAAACGCCTTTCAGCTTTACAAAAATGAAGTGACTGTTTAAAAACAATGTGTAAATGTACTCGCCGGGGTCGTGTCTGTCAATGTGAGATTAAAACGAGAGGTCACCATTACTCTGAATAACGCGGCGTTTCCAACGTGCTTGCCGCAGTTTCAATTCAGCCAGAGGATTTTCAGATTTTCTCTTCTATGTAAACTAATACTTCAGCGTTCCGGAGTTACCTCAGCCATAACAACAAACAAAAATCTTTAAAAACGCGATGTTTTCATCCAGTCAACTGCCTGAGTGCCTCAACGTTTTGACACGGATCATTATATCATGCGGGCACGAAGCTCCGCGTTGCTCCTCCAGTCTCACTCTTCTTCAAACGTCAACCCGGCCGGTAACGGGAAACGGCTCGGTGGCAAAATAATTGCTAATCAGAGCCGGTCCATGTCGTTGGTTTTCTTCTGGGAGGAAATCTAACAGCTTCCTGAAGCTCAGATCAAGTGAATGACCGTCGGTACGCGCCAAATGCTGATCTGAGTTTAGCCTGTGCGAGCTGAGTCTAAGTAAGGGGTCTTGCGTCTACACTGGAGCACTGATCTGAGATCAGTCTGTATATCTTGCATTGCATATCCACTAGAGGGCTGATCTGGGAACGTTGTTTCCTCCAATGATTTAGAAGCGGCAAGCGAAAAGCTCGGAAAGCGACTTGACTTTGTCTTTGCTGCCATCTGCAGACGAAAGCAACCGTTTGACAACCATTACTGCATTTTCCATCTGCAAATGTGTTTGTCAAATGATGGGGAACGATTTGCTAATTAATGCAGGGAAGCGCTTGATTCTGAATTGTTGAGCAGATGAAGCATTCGTTTAAGCCACAAGATATATGGGCCATTCTACAGCATTGGTGCAAAATGCTGTCCCACAACCAACAAACCAAAAAGCACATTTAAAACACGTTTAAGTATTCAAATCTTAGATGTTTACTAAGATCCTTTTATTATCTATTGAAACCCACAATAATATTTCAAATATCAGTAAGCTTAATATATATATATATATATATAACTCAAAAAGATACTTTTGAAAACAACAATGGAATGAAATGCAAAAAATATTTCAATATAATTTTCATTTTGAAATTTATTTTCATAATTTTCAGTTGAAATTTAGAGGTTAGGTTTCAGGACAGCCACCTCCCAATTCCCAATTTACCCACTAAATGATGACTATATATATATATGTATCCATTGTTGTTTTTAAAAGTATCTTTTTAAGTTCCAAAAATATTTATTTTATATTTTCTTGATAAATTATGAAACTTTATGTAAAATAAAAATGTTTCCCGCATTTTAATGTCACTACTGAAACAGTGTATGTTTTAGTCCATTGGCTGAGACTGATTTTAACTACACCTCTACATTTACGATCAGGAAATATATGCCCCATCATTTTGAGGTAAATGTGTTCAAAATTATGAAAAATCTGTGAGTAACTTTTCAAGAACACTCTTAAAAATAAAGGTGCTTAAAAGGTTCTTCACAGCAATGCCATAGAAGAACCATTTCTGGTTCCACAAAGAACCATTCAGTCAAAGGTTTTTTAAAGAACCATCTCTTTCTTACCGTTTCATAATCTGTAGAACCTTCTTTCACTTCTTCAGATGTTAAAGGTCTTTATAGAACCATTTAAAACAAAAAAGATTTAGACAAAAAAGATTCTTCTATGGCATCATAAAGCACCTTTATTTTTGAGAGTGAATGTCATTATTGAACACAATTTTTCTATGATTAAACACTTTTTGGGGGGAATTCCATAACATCTAGATTTTATATGTGTACAACTGTTCCGAACTGTGCTGATCTTTGAGCTGGGTTCAAAAGCATCTAAAATCTTTGTTTTTTGGGGTGTAATCCTATTAAATTGCCACTACCGTAACAGTCACGACCAAAACATGTCATCATTGTTTCAGTAGTATCAAAAGGGAACACATAGCCATTTATTTGGGGTAAATAAACAAGATTTTAGTACAGTTATGCACATTTTTAGTATTTTAGTATGTTTCAGTAGTGTTTTAGTATGTGGATTAAAATTCTGTAATGTGATGGGGTCGCTACCAAAACATTACTGTCACTACTGAAAATGTGCTTATGTTTAGTCAAAAATTAAGTATACTGAATTATCAGCTAAGATGTTATGATAGTTTTTGGTTCAATGTATATTTAAACCAATGAATCCTTAATTTTGAAATCAGTATGATCAACTATTTGCTTTTTACAAAGAAAATTTGAATTCAAAACACAACCAATCTCATAAATATTGAAAATAATTGTTTAAAAAAATATGTAAATATGAATTAAAATATTGAAATATGGTTAAAATTGTACTTGATATTGATTTACCTCTGAAGTTTTTAATAAAATAGAATATATATATATATATATATTTTTTTTTTTTTTTTTTTACAAGGAAGATGTAAGCAAATTCTTAATAGGTCAATACAACCCTTCTTTTTAAACTATATATTAATGTGTTTTGATAGTGACACATTTGGGGATAGGAACAATATTCGAAAACTTTCTGAATTGCATATTGCAAATTTGCATACAGACACAATTTGTGCATAAAGAACCAATTCTGAAGAATGGCCCATGTAGGTTTCTGTTTTTTACCAGAAAAAAATATATAAAGGGAGATCAAAGCATGAAAGAAAAAAAAAACATGAAAGATAGAATAAACTGAAATAGCATGTAGCAAAATTGTCTATACATTTAGGTTGATCTTAATTTGAAAGTGAAGTTTTGCAGCCATTAATATTGTAAAATAATGAGCAAAAGCATTAAAAATGATAGTAGCATATGCATTTCATGTTTTTCCTAAAATCATAAAAAGAGCAAGACAGAGACAAATAATCAGAGAAATTTCGAGTTTCTGAAACTTTACTTGCTCAGTACAATACAGATTTTAAACCTTTTAGCATTTGAACATTTTTAGAACTGTGGTCTGTTTATTTTACAGTATTTAACTTTAAACAATACTGATACAGTATGAGGAACTTTTAACTTGAATTCTCTACTGTAGTATAATATATATCTGTACTGCCAATAACCTACAACAGAAAACAAAATGTATATTTTATAAAAGGGAAGTGAACATGTACAATAAACATGTAGAATATGGTGTAACATTATCAGTAATGACACTCTTAACTTATTTCATATTAATGGATTGACAATGCAAATGCAAATTGCTCATTTATCAGTGAAAAACTTTTTCTCAGGATAATACTGCTTAATGGCAACAGTGCCTATCAAAGACAAAAAGGCTACAACTGTGAGGACGGTCCTCAGTGCTTTAA
>NC_133372.1:28816749-28862879 GCF_049309525.1 Garra rufa
CATTTTAAAATATATTCAAATACATTCAGGCTTGGTGAGCACAAGAGACTTCATAAAAAACATGAAAAATCTTACTGTTCAAAACCTTTGACTGGTAGTGTATGTGAAACCTGACTTACAAAATAAACAGATTAATAACAAAAGCTTCAACATTCACATTATCATAATGTTATCATATGTGTTGGTCCTGTTCTATTCAAATATGTGCAAGAGATTATTAAATGAATGACACACAAGAGTGTTGTTGCAAAAGAGAAATTTACTTCCTTGATACTTGATATTGTTTTGTTTTGTAACTTCTCACAGGAAAGACAAGATTCATCTGTTTGCTCTGTACACATTATGTTCACGTAAAAAGATGGATCTTATAATCTCATAAATAAACAAAAATAAATTAATAAATCCAACTATTATTTTCTCTTGTGGTCTATATGTATAATAAAAGTCTTTTATGTGAAATATATTCAGGTCAGTACTAAATAAAAAAACATACATTTTGTCTCTTATTTTGGTCAAATAATTAACATTTTGCAGATTCTGCAAGGTGTATGAACATTTTTGACTTCAACTGTAAGTAACCACAGAATTTGTGGGACCTGAAGGATTTTTCTGAAGAACAGCCGGCAGTTTCACTGTTTAGGACAAACAAGGGACTCATGAACAATTATCACTAAACAAAAAAACATAGCTGTGGATCATTCAGGTGAGAACACGGTATGAAGAAGTGTATGTAAACTTTTGAACAGTGTCATTTTTATAAAAAATTCACTATTATTTTCATGTGAAATATCTTATTCAGGTCAGTACTAAATAAAAAAATGCATTTTATATGATCCCACATATTTTGTTCAAATGACTTCAACTTTGACTTCAATTACTTGACTTTAACTTGTTAATTTAAAAGTAATGCAATATTTTTCCTATCTATTCGAAAAAAGTAATCTGATTAGGTAACTCACGTTACTAGTAACGCGTTACACGGCACACGTCTGCTTATTTTTGCATTACTTCACGTGTGCTAATGCGTGAAATTCCATCATCCCATTTCTTGCAGCAGAGCCAAATTTGCATTACCAGAGAGCACGCAGTCTGCCATATTGTTCACATAATATTTTGTTATTATTTAAATCGATATGTTTCTTGAGTAGTGCAAAAAGCGTAAAAAACAACTTTAAAAGAACACACTCTGTGCGTGTCAAACCCTCTCTTGAGCTGGCTTGTGCTGAGGGAATGTTATGACGCGGCGAGCGCGCTGTGCTCTGCGATCGATTAGCTCGTCTGTGCAGAAGTAGACAGGAACAAGCTAGATGGATTGGCAAAGTCGGAACGAGTGTGATTAAAAAACACAAACAATATCCAGATTCAGAAATACGACAACCTCCAAGCTGTCAAATTGACTAGACAAGCGGTGCATCATCGTCTTCGATTAACTTATTGGGATAGACAAGGGATCAAACGGTAGGTGTATATCGAAATGTTTATTCGGTGCTTTGGTGTCGAGAGGGAGCCATTTTACAACACTTTATTTCTCCTCGGAATGCTAGCTTAGCCTAGCCCGCGCCGTGGCTAAAACAACACGCATTCCCTCACGACACAAGCCTGAGTCGTTATAATTCACCTTTGTGTGTCCGCCTAATATTGCCTAAACGTTTCTTTGCTCTAAAAGTTTGATTTTAACCACTCAGCAAGGACTAAAATGTTTCTGCACACATTGAATGGCCTACTATGCTAACTGTGCCGTGCTAGCGAGTGTGCAGCAAGTAGAAAGACAAATAAGTATTTACTCATAGTTTGTAAGTATTTTTAACTCCAGTATGCTCTGGAACGTTTGGCTGAGTGTATAAAATATTAGTTTGCAATTATCACTAGTATATTTTAAAGTCTGTTCTAGTTTATATCCTGCAGCTAACTCTTTTGCTACTTATACGCTTGCTTTTAGTTCTCCTCCACTTTACTTTCTACTTCAACTGTTTTGCATTATACAAATAGCTTGTTTATCTTACTGTAACGTTAGCTAGACAACTCACGGCTGTGAACAGATAAAATTTCACATAAAATCTGCTGACAAAGAGATGATTAGTCATGTTTAAAACTGTAATTACCTCAAAATGTCATTTTTGACAATTTACTTACTTTCATTTTGTTCCAAACCTGTATGATTTCTGAGAAATAGAAAAGGAGATGTTTGGCAGAATATGAGTGACTAACAATATCAGTCATCTTTCACTTTCAGCCTTTTTAGGTGCAATGAAAGTTAAATGACAAGACTAGATGTCATTCTGCCTGTTATCTCCAAGGTGAAACAAGGTTTTGACAATGAGGAAATGAGTAAATGATGACAAGAATGGTAGTTTATATATTTGTTTTATGAATGAAGTTAAACATTCAATATTTTTATTATAGTAAAGTATCAGTTTAAAGTTTGTAACTTGTAAAGTTTTTATGTTTTGGTTGGTGTTTTTAGGAGCCAGAATTTAGATGTTTGGCAATGGCAGATCACATGAACTTTTCTTAAATTTGACAAAGTAGTTCTGCTTTGTGAATTTTGTTAAATTCTAAAATGTGCAAATATATTTCATGTCATGTGACCCTGGACCACAAAACCAGTCATTAGGGTCAATTTTGTTTAAATTGACTGAATTAATAAATAAGCTTTCCATTGATGTATGGTTTTGTAAGATCTTTATGATAGGACAATATTTGACCGAGATAAAATTATTTAAAAATCTGGAAACTGAGGGTGCAAAAAAAGTAATACTGATAAAATCATCTTTAAATTGTGCAAATTAAGTTCTTAGCTATGCATATTACTAATCAAAATTGAAGTTTTGAGATATATAGTAGGAAATATCTTCATGAAACATGATCTTTACTTAATATCCTATTGATTTTTGAAAAATGGATAATTTTGACCCATACAATGTATTTTTTTTGGCTATTGCTACAAATACACCAGTGCTACTTAAAACATTTTTTAGTCCAGGGTCACATATTTGCAAATATATTTCTTAAAATTGTCTGCATACATAATTATTAATATGTAAGATTGGAAAACATCACAATGTCTTAGATTAAGTATAGCATGTCACCCTGCAGAATGCTGTCTTTGTTTGATGTGTCTTACTCACTATGCATTTGTGAGTAGAAATAAACTTCTACAAAGTATTGATTGCTGGGTGAACAATCAAATATTTGTTGTTGTTTTACAGAGTTGGTCTGCAGATTAATTGTGGAGATTCGGAAGAAAGAACAACCTGTTGGATTTGTGACTGCAGGATTTTAAGAGACCCGGGATCTCCTAACACGCAATAATACAATCTGGAGTACACCTGTTGTTTCACATTGAATGTTCAAGGTTTGCTTCCACCTAGACGCTTGTGTTTTGGTTTCACTGAATTACCAATGCACGGTACACCGTGTTTAACAGGAATCTGTGCACTTTGGCTTCAAGTTACACACCTGTGGAAGCTTCTTCGAATTTGATGAACTGGAAGGTTGGACGTGCTGTAAGAAGTCAAATCACATTTACTTTAAATTTTTTCGGTAGCCTAACGTGATATTGGTTGACCAGCTATTTATCAGCCATGTGGGGCGAGAATTAAAGATGTCAGGTTTTCATTGTTTGGTTCACTGAATCATCCAAAGTATGAGCTGTTGAAAGCTAAAGCAATTCTCATGACTTTATAACATAAAGCACTTCTAGCTATTGTGATGTGACAAATCAGCCCCCCTCCCCTTTTCGCCCTGACGTAGCACCTTCGCTGTTTTGATGAGGTGAACATATTCAAATCACCACTTTGTGCAAAACAGCTTTGTGTGGTACAAACCCACTCTCCGTTTTTTTGTTGCTGTGTGTCTTCAGACGAAAATGAGTGCGTAAAGGAGCTTTTGAGTGTCAAAGCAGGCACAACGTGCTGCTAACACAAGCACCCAGAATAAGAGACTGGACAATCCAAGACTTAAAAAAAGGATTTGCTTCATTTGTATCCAGTCCACCTGAATGCACGCAGTCATCCTCGGTGAACTAAGGGTGTCGTGGAGAGTCACTCTGGCATTACTGATCAAACACATCCGCTATTCTTCCACAACCACACGCCACTGATCAAGAACAACACGTATCCATCTCTTCCACCATCTTACTGTTTCACTTTGGGCTGCACAAGTTTCACTTCCATCTCCTTCTTTGCACCATCCTGGAAACTGGAGTTTGCCTGTAATAGGAGTTGCAGTTGTCCTGCGGCTTCAAAGCCTGTGAAAGTGCGTTGGTTGGGCCCTCTACACAGATACAGCCAAGGACAGGGCCATCGAACTACAGAGCCTTTGTCTCTGGGGTAAGAAGCTGCAACATTTAGCTGGTACTTTCCTTGGTATTGATTATTTTGCACTTTGAATGAGTTATCACTTATGTAATGGAATGTGAGTTTTGTCATTAAGTAGAATGTATAAAGTTAGTTCTCATTGAGTCTAATGTAAATACAGGCAATCATATCTAGGCCAAGATAGCAATAAAACAGAAGTTAGTGTTTTTTTTGTTTTGTTTTAATGTTTAACCTAGAAACTTCTAGCCTTCTTGCCTTTACAAAAGCATGACTTATTTTCTCATAAAATCGGCAGGAAATGAAAATCACTCTTTAAAGTGCATGTTCAGTTTTTCAAAATTATTTTTTTGACTTCATAATATTTAAATCATTTTGTCATAACTTGATCTTATGGTGAAAATGACATTTCTTTGGAAACATGTAGGATCATTTAGTCCACTTACAGAGATAGTTCACCCAAAAATGAAAATTCTCTCATGAATTACTCACCTTCATGTTGTTCCAAACCAGAAAGAACTTTCGTCTTTGGAATGCAAATTAAGATATTTTAGATAATCTTAAAGCTCTCTCACCCTCTACAGACAGCAAGGGTTCTATCACGTTCAAGGTCCAGAAAGGTACCATGAGCATCAGCAAAATAACAACTTCAACAATTCTTCTCTTCTGTGTCACCCTAGCACCATTTAGGAGAGTTTTGACAAAATAGGAAAGTACCATGATGCATGCACATGCTTGGAACTGCATGTAAACAATATATGACATGGTACTCCCCTATTTTGTCAAAACTTTTGGGTACCTTTCTGGACGTGGAAAGACCCCTTGCTGTCTATGGAAGGTCTGAAAGCTCTTAGATTTGTGTTCCGAAGATGAACAAAGGTCTTACGGGGTTGGAACGACATGAGGGTGAGTGTTAATGACAGAATTTAAATTTTTGGGTGAACTATCCCTTTAAACTCTACCTCTGCCACACTAGCTCCTTCATTCTGTATAGAGCCTAGTGCTGAAACAGGTGTAGTTTCTTTGGACACCTTTTTTGTTTTTAGTAATTATCTGCCAAGTTGTGGGGCATATTTTATGCATGGGATTCCAAAAATCATTAGTAGCTTCTTAAATATGCACATACAAATGTAAGTGAGCTATTTGTAGGTTGATATCCACAAAAAGGGTAAGTGGGCCCAGCGGTGCTTTCAAAGCATTTCTCTCTTTCATTTATTATCCTGATCAGCCTGACTACATTGGCTCAACCAATGACAGGAGTTTCAGGGCAAGACTGTTTGTTTTTCTGACCTTTGTCTGATGGGGAACATGCAAAAACTGTTTAAAACAGTCAGTCTTTTGTATTTGGTGCTGGAAAAATTACACTTTCCACCTTTTAAAGTCAGCTTTAAATCAAAATTCAATTTATGGTGATTCATCCATTTATGTCTCTATCTTGAAAAAAAAAAATTCCATTTAATCTTTAATCTCCTTGCAACGATATCAAGGATGATGACGTGTGCATCTACTCAGGGACTAGGCAGGAAAGTTATCCAATAGCTAGCTAGATGAGTTTCAAAACTTCTCCACCAACTTGCCACTTACGTTCACAATCACAACAATGAACCGAGCAAATATTGTATTTTTCACAATAGGATTGCAATTTCCATTTCATGTCAGGGTTCATACAAGATGCTTGAAGTGCTTGAATTTTTCAAATTTAAGGCCTGGAAAACCCTTGAAAATAGCAACATTCATGAAGAGGTACTTGTAAAATGCTTGGATAATTGAAATGAAATGTAACTATGAAATAAGTGTTTAATTTTTTCAATAAGCACATATCTTTTCATGCAAAATTCGCATTATTTCAAAACATTTTTTCTGCTTATTTCAGTTAATGTTATAAGCAACTTAAGCCAGTAGTAGTATTGACAGTGTTGTGTAAACATGGCTGAAGACTCATAAAGAGCAACAGATGAAATTCAAATTCGTAACTTAGATCAGATAAAATTTGTTTTTAGACATCGCTTTTAATTATTAAAAAAAGTATGTGTAGTAATGGGTGAAACAGAGCTTTTCAAAACCCTGAATCCGTTAAACCATTGCGTCGCAAAATTATTCACTGTTTCGAAAAGAGCTGCAAAACCATTAGTTGCATATACATGTGTATGTTATATATACATAATAAATATATATATATATAGTACACACACATATAGTATGCAAAATAAACTTTTATTTTAAATCGATTAATAGTGACTAATCGTTTTGCAGCTCTAGTTTTGAAGCGTTCCAATCTAATGATTTATGAACCTGCCTGTGGATCGTTTGATTTAGATCAGAACTTTAGAGCAGGTTTGTGAATCTTTTGCTTCAGATCCTTCATTTGACTTAGATCGGGATTTCAGAGCTGTTTCACAAGTCATTTGATTTAGATTGGAACTTCATGTATCATTTAATTCGTATATTTTTATTTATCTATTTACTGTTTTTTAGAATTTGAAAGATAAGACATTGTTTGATAAGTGAGATCTCTGATTGAAGTCCTTAAAAATCAAAAAAAGTAGTGCTTGAAAGTCCTGGAATTTCATTTTATAGTATCTATACGAACCCTGTCATGCTGACTTGAAATATGTTTGCATTAATTTGTTATACGTGTATTATTAGATTCTAATGATGTGATGTTTGTTGCTTGCGTTGTCAGTTCAGGCCATGAGGTTTGATGCCTCCATCCACTGACGGGAGACACTGGACCTAAATGGCGCAGCATGACTTTGTTCCTGCCTGGCTTAACTTCTCCACGCCTCAGCCCGCCAAGGTATTGTAATGAACTGTTGACTTTGTTTTGACTTTGTGCTTTGTTTTTATTCAGGACAGTATGACTCAACGGCCACTCTTAGTTCTCTTGAGCCTAATCATTCTTTTCTAAAATAAGCTTTTTTTAAAGCTGAAGCTGTCTGTTTAATTTGTGCCTGTGATTTTTAGTCCCCTGCTGCCCCCCTTGAGAAGCATGGAGAGCACTTTCCCCGCGGAGACAGCCGGCCGGGAGTAAACCGCCGCAGGCACAATTCTTCCGATGGCTTTTTCAACAATGACCCACTAAGGGCACCTGGAGGTAAAGGAACATGCACCTAACCTCTTTTGCATGCAAAGCTAGTTTGTTTTTTGTCTTGCCCTTTGTAACAGCTGTTCATTTTCTCTTCAGGTGATGGGTGGCAGCAGCCGTCTCTGTTGAGGCATGACTCTGTAGACTCTGGTGTTGCGAAGGGGACTCAGGGGGGATTGGGAGGCGGACCAGGGTGGAAGGAGACCCCCAGCTGGCATGGGGCACAGAGGGGCCAGGAAGGTCCTCACCACCACCATGCTCGGCATATCAAACGTGGTGGAGGCGAGAGGGACAGACAAGGGGTTCACCGACAGCGCAATGGAAACTTTCATCCACGCAAAGGGGGCCCATATCAGGACAGATATTCTGATGAGGAGCGCAATGATGACAAGCTCAAGTTTGTTGATGAGGATTTTGTAAGTGTTCTTTTACTCTTAAGTTTGTTACGCTACTTGTGCAGTGAGTCACACCCCTACCAGGCATGAGTTAAAGAAGTTTAGTTCTGTCATACTTTACATGCCATTCATGAACCAACTGCATAGTTGGTTTGCTTTCATGCTTTCTCTTTTCTTGTGAATTTCAGCCCTCCTTGAACCCAGAGACAACCGGAAAGCCAGCCAGTCAGCCTCGTGCTGTCGGGACTCCGGCAGGAGTATGGGGTAAAGTTGCTTTCGTGAATTGATAGGGATGTAACGATATTACAGTATTGTGGTATTGCGATAGCAAAACTGTCTTGATATTATCAAGATCACATGACGTTATGAAACGATAGGTCTTCCAGACAAAAAGTGTAGTTTTTAAAATATATTTAAAGTTCTTATGCGAACATAAAAGGTCTTTAAAGTTGTGTTTTGGGCTTTTATGCTTTGTCACAGTATCTGTCAAATGAACTAAAACCATAAGCACAATATGGCATAATCCCTGCACGTTTCAAAGCAAAATCCTCCATTACTGCATGTTCTGTAAGTTAAGCGCACATTTGGAAACACAACGGCCACCACTTATGCTTTATTTTCGCAGCATTTAACAACATTTACAATTACAACTAGAGATTTCCTTCAAAATAAAAGCTCTACTGTCATTTCTGTCCAAAAAAAGCTTAAAAGTAGTGTATGATTGGATAACAGCTAGTGGTTTAAATGCAGTGCAAATTCAAAATATCTCTTTCAATTGTAGAAATTAGGAAAAAAGTATTGTAATTTCCCTATCGCCGTGTAAAACATAAAAATATACGTATGAAATATTCATTTGAATTTTTTACAGTGCAATTGTTTTACAATATGGCTATTACTGTCATTGTTATTATCATTATTATTATATTCCAATTTGTTTGGCTTCCTAAAACTCTAGTGAGAATGTAATTTAGACTGAGACAGTATATCACAAATAAAGAGTTGAATTGAGTGTTTTTTTAGTTAAGAACATGGGTTGGTACTCTTAATTTTAAACTCTCAAAGGCCATTATTGTAAATTAGTTGTAATGTTGTACATTTTAAATTTAAATTATGTTCATTATTTTTTTTCAATTCTTAATTTGTCTTTTTTTTTGTAAATATAGCAATAAATATTGTATCATGGACTACATATCAAGATGAGATTTTGATATCGTTACATGCCTATTAATTGAGTCTTCCAGGAGCATAAAAATATTATGTTGCATTTATTGGCTTGTTCTGTAAGCTTTTTTACAACTTGTGTTACAGAGAACCCCCCTAGTGCTAAGCAGGCTATGTCTAAGATGCTGGTCATTAAGAAAGTGTCTAAGGAGGATCCCAGTGCTGCATTTTCAGCTGGTTTTGCCAGTGCTGGCCCTCTGCCCGCCAATGGTTCTAAAGTCTCCATCCCTGGACCCAGCGTCTACAAGAATCTGGTCCCCAAACCTGCCACTGCCCCCACCAAGGTACTAAGCCAGTGGATCTAAAAAAAAAATAAAAAGTACTTACGTGATGTTTTGGGATTTGTTATACAAGCTTATTGGATCACACTTCTAGTAAAAACTAGGCTTTTCCTAATGTTGTTTTGATTGTATTAGGCCAATAATGTCATTTTCTGTGTATAAATAAAACCTTTGTCTTCCTTTTTATAGCCTGGGCCATGGAAACCCAACGGAAGGGAAACTAAAGTGGGTTTGCATTTCTCTGGACGGGATTCGGCCTTCACCAGCCCAGTTTCTGTGACCAAACCTCTGACACCCGTCAGTGCACCTGCCCATGGCACTTCTAAAGAGGTAAAAATGCAAAGTCATGTATGGAGGCTTTTTTTTTAGTTGGTTTTGATTAAATTAAAAAAAAAAAAGTCAGGACAAAAGGATAAGTTCACTTCCAAAATAGATATTTCTCAATGTCTTCCAAGAGATTCATGTTTTTCTTGTTTCGGTCGAAAAGAAATTAAGGTTTTTGAGGAAAACTTTCCTGGATTTTCTAAATATATTGGACTTCAATGGTGGCCAACAGGTTGAAAGTCCAAATTGCAGTTTTACTGCAGCTTCAAAGGGCTCTACACAATGCCAGCCGAGGAATAAGGGTCTTATCTAGCGAAACGATTGGTCATTTTCCAAAAAAAAAAAAAAAAAGCATTTATATGCTCTTTAACTACAAATGCTCATCTTGCACTAGCTCGACCTTACACATGACATAGGCAAATGTGTGCCTTTTCATTCTGGAAGTAAAGAACTTATTTAAACAAGAAATGCATACAATGACCAAGATGAGTGTTATTTCTAGACCTTAGAAATAGACTCTGTATATCAAACCTCCGTTTACAATAAATTACACAATAAGCTCCAGTCTCATAATAAACTACAAATTTTGCCTTAATAAATCCCTGCTGCTTATTGATAGTTAGTAAAGTAGTTGTTAGTAAGTTGTTAAGCTTAGGTATGAGGTTGGATTTAAAATATGTGGCCTTGGCTTGGACCACAATTGAGATTTAAATAAGCTTTCCATTGATGTATGGTTTGTTAGGTTAGGACAATATTTGGCTGAGATACAACTGTATGAAAATCTGGAATCTCAGGGTGCAAAAAAATCTAAAATTATCATATTTACAAAAGGAAATTTGCAAAAAAAATCTTCATAGAACATGATCTTTACTTAACATCCTAATGGTTTTCGAAATCGATAATTTTGACCCATATAGTGTATTTTTGGCTATTGCTACAAATATAACCATGAAGAACAGATGATTGAAAAATGTTTACAACACAGATCTGCTCTGCGCTTCAGTGTTCTCCGTTATTCATCAAACAGACGTTATCATGTTTATCCATAGGAGAACATCAATAATCAACACAGCTGCTTACTCAGTGTTTTCTTATGTGAACTCATGTTTGTCTTTCTCTTTCTTCATAGCCACCCTCCAGCACTACCCCTCCCATAGACATCACCCCCTCACGGCTAAAGCTGATGCGGCGCAGCACAGACCGTAAGAGTGAGTTCCTGCGTGGGCTCAAGGATGAGAGAAATGGGGATGTGACTGACTGCCACAGTCCAGGAGCTCCAGCAGAGGTGCACATGAATTCATCTCTGATCTGTTGTAATTTAGCTGATGTAATGGGTTCATTCATTTGCCATTATTTGCTCAGTTTAAGATGATTTAGAATTGGCTTGTTAACAGATTTGGAGATTTCATGCTTACATCAGTTTCAAATCCACATATGACCTTGTCAATAGATTTTTAATTTTGGGTTAGAAAATATATAATGTATAAAATGTATATTCATCAGCAACCCGATTTTCAAAACAGATATATTGGGTATTACTTATTTCAATGATTTCAGTAAGTTCCGCTAGCAGTAAATTATTTGTTTAGTCTTAAATTCACGTTTGCTGAGGCTTCATTTGTGGTTTATCTTTGTGTTTAGGGAGAGGGAAGTACCCCAGAACCAAAAGAGTTCGGAGAGAGTCATGAGAACGGCATCTCCCACTCTCTCAGTGACTCAGACCCAGAGCACTTGTCCAGCTCTCTGGAGGCGGAACACAGGTCAGAGCGACAACATACAAACACTTCAACACATTCTCCACCATCAGACACGTATAAGCTCACTTCCACATTCTAGTAAGCTGCCTACATAAGTAAATGCTTTACAGTAACTTAAAAGTATAGTCCACCCAAACTTAAAAAAAATCTGTCTTCATTTACTCACATTCATGTTGTACACCAAAAATGTTTTGAAGAATCTTGGTAATTAAATAGTTTAGGTTCCCATCGACTAGTATTGTGTGGACAAAAGTCGATGGGAACTGAAACAAATTTTGTAAAACACATTTTCTAGTCAGCAGAAGAGCAAAATACAGATTTGAGAGTATGTGAGGCTATGTAAATGATGACAGAATTTTCATTTTCGGATGGACTATGCTTTTAAATGGTATGCCGCAAGTGACTGATTTGAAATGTTTTACATGGGCAGCAACATTGTATACTATACAAATAGCGCTTCCTATGTGCAGGCAAGGTAATTGAGTTCATGAGTTGCCTGATAGCATGTTGCTGAACTACCACTCCAATATTCTAAGCTTAAAGATGCATTGTTTATTTGACTTTTTATTAATTTCAGTTAGGGCTGGGCGATATGGCCAAAAACTAAAATCCCAGATTTACGATTTAAATCGATTTTTTTACCCCCTACTACTTTCAGCATGTAAAGAAACCCCAGCTTTTCCACAATATTATATATGGCCACCATATATTTTGCAATATACATTGCAACTGCATCAGTGATCGCTTTCCACCAGGCCCCATTCTTATCATACTAGACAGAGTAAATGTTTGTAAGACAAAATAAATATGAAAATATATATTTTTATGTTTTTCTCTTGCAGTTAAATCGTATATAAAAATTTTGAATACAGAAATATTAAATAATTTAAATAACTGAAACGATCTGCCAGCAGGTGGTGGCAAGACACTGATTTAATTACTGAATCATATCATTCATTTGATTCGTTCGAACCGCTGGTTCATTCAGAATAAAGCAAGTGACTGTTTTTATGAATGGGAAATTGAATCATTTCACTAGATTCGTTTAAAAACGCACGCTCATTCATAAACTAAACACTGCTGTGTTTGAATGGAGATGCGACTTGTTTCAGACTACTTTTGACGACGAAATGGAGCAAAAACAGGCAATAGTGTTATAGTCAGGCCATGTAAGTCACTTAATAATAACTTTTTGTTTATTTAACTCGTATTAAATCAATATCTCATTTACAAACTCCCTTAAAATGATTAAAAGCTGTCACTCATCTTGGTTCGCAATATCACAAAGCTCTATTATAATCAACAACACTTGCTATACTGTACAATCAATCGCTTATTTACACTCTCTCTACAATTTGTTTATGAAAGGATTTGTGGGTTATGTCCGTGATACATTACTCTACATTGCAAACACACGTAAAAACCTTTGAAGCTCCCCTGAGCGCAAACACAAATATGCTGATGCTGATCGGGTCCAGCTAACTTGCTAGCAAGCAGCTAATCATATCTCTTTAATGGCTCACGTTATTTGTTTCCCATGCCTTTCTGAAAACATATATATTAGTTTATTTCTAATATGGTAAATGCGCAGGGGGAGGGCTGAGGCCATTCACTCATCAATTGCTAGGGTTGGGTATCTTTGAATTTTATTGATTCTAATTCTGCTTATCGGTTTCGATTCTTATCAATTCCTAGTTTCAATTATGTAATGTAATGTAAAACAGAAATCAGTTCTGGCCCGGAACAGCCTTTTCTGCTGTGGAAATGCATGAAACATTTCTGAAGTGGAACCGGTTCTCGATATCCAACCCCATTAATTAATGAATTAAATGCCGTGACCCAAAATGTCATGTCGTTCCAAACCTGTAAGACCTTCGTTCATATTTGGAACACAAATTAAGATACCGCATAGACAGCAACTACCATGTTCAAAGCCTAGAATAGTAAAGAAGACACACACAGACAGACACGGAAGAGAAGATAATGTTGAATAAAGTTGTTATTTTTGTATTCTTTGTTCACAAAGTATTCTCGTAACCATAAAATTATGGTTGAACCACTGAAGTCACATGATGTAACCATGTCCTTACTACCTTTCTGGGCCTTTGATGTAGTAGTAGTATCATTGCTGTCTATGTAGGGTCAGAAGAGCTCTCGGATTTTATCAAAAATATCTTAATTTAATTCAAATTTAATATAAGGTTTGGAACAACATGAAGTTGATTAAACATAGACAACATGCACAATCTACATACTCACATGTGTGGGTCTTCTGTTACAGGTTGCTGAAGGCAATGGGATGGCAAGAATACCCAGAAAATGATGACAACTTCCAGCCCCTCACTGAGGATGAACTCAAAGAGTTTCAAGCTAAAACTGAACAGGTATGAAAAAATTTATACACTGAAGGGTTGTAACAATATATTGGTATGGCGGTCTATCACGGTTTAAATGTGCACAGTTATCAAACCTTAAACATTTGGATATACCGGTTTAAAAAAAAAAACGAATGAAGAAAATCTCACCTGCGCAAATGCAACTTTTCTCGGCTGCTTTACTATGCGTTCTCTTGGCTGCTAAACACACACAGTGGAAATAATGGCAGAGACAGAGATTGTATCTAATCTCCACCCCCCACCGGAAAAAAGTTTAAATCTACAGTATGGGAATACTTCGGATATTTAAAAAAACGAACGTGAAATTACAGTATAACGAGGATGTCACGTAAAACACGCAATCGGATCGATGGACAAATCACAAGTAGATATGATGTGTCTGTGAATATTAAAGCGCAAAGAGAGTGCTATATACTGTAAATAATCCGCTTGTTTCTGAATGTCTTTGAGTGGCACCGTTTTATCTACTACTTACTGAAATACGCATGCATGACACTTGGTGTTTTCAGCGTCTACATAAACATGAACATCACCAGGGGGTTGTTCCATAAAACAAGTTTACCAATTAAGTCAGGCTTATTTCAGTTAGTCTGACTTATTTTGAGCCAAATCAAGTGACATTAAGTCAGACTAACTTAAATTAGCCTGACTTATTTGGTAAACCTGTTTTATGGAACACCACCCAGAGTTGCTCGGAGAGAAAACCTAAATAAACATTTCCTATTTTTATTTGAGAAAAACCATTGTCAAATACATTTTGAAACTCAAAGGTCTGTTACAACCCGTCAAAATAAAAGTTCGATTTAACCTGAAGTTATGACAGAAATATATTAGCATTATACAATTTCTTTAAAAGTAATAAGAATAGTAGTAAGAATCATTAAGGAATATCATATTTGTGACCCTGGACCACAAAACCAGTCTTAAGTCGCTGGGGTATATTTGTAGCAATAGCCAAAAATACATTGCATGGGTCAAAATTTTTGATTTTTCTTTTATGCTAAAAATCATTAAGAAATTAAGTAAAGTTCATGTTCCATGAAGATTTTTTGTAAAATTCCTACTGTTAACATATCAAAATGTAATTTTTGATTTGTAATATGCATTGTTAAGAACCTAATTTGGACAACTTTAAAGGTGATTTTCTCAGTCTTTTTGATTTTTTTGCATCCTCAGATTTCTGATTTCAAATAGATGCATCTCAGTCAAATCTTGTCATATCCTAACAAACCATATATCAATAGAAAGCTTATTTATTCAGCTTTCATATGATGTATAAATCTCAGTTTTGTCAAATTTAACCTTATGACTGGTTTTGTGGTCCAGGGTCACATTTGTCCATGTTTTAACTTAGTATACCTATGTTGTGCAGAATTTTGCCAAAAACAAAAGTTCAATTTTCATTTGATAACATTTTAAAACATTAATTAAAATGTTAAAGTGTGATATAGATATATATAAGGCTTATGTTTATTTATTTATTTAGAAGGGAGACTTCAGTACTTTCATTAAAATGGTTTCAAGTTTGTTGCATAAAGGATTTGTACACTCAAATAACCTGTTCTTATTTTTTTAGCGTTATTGTTACTGATAAGAATTATTGTTTAGTATATACTGTGAAACTGTAAATACATGATATTTATCATACTGTGAAAATCTCATAACGTTACAACTGTTTATTTTTGGTTTCTTTTTTTTTTTTTGTGCCTGACTACATGTGTGTTTCCTCTCAGATGAAGAAGATTGGTCTAAGACGTAACGGTGTGCTCTTGAAGCCACGAAGCGTGACCCTGCTAACCTGGAGGAACACCCCAAACCCTGGCCTGGAAGAGGGCTCCGAGTCTGAGACGAGCAGTAGCAGCCAGACCTCCGATGATGACGATACCTAATGTGGCTTTAAACACCCCTCCCACAATTCCCTTTCTCTCTTTCACTTAATCTGTCGCCTCCATCACACCCATTTCTTTCAAACTAAAAGAAGAAGAGAAAAGATTCTTTTCACGGACGAGGAACATCGGTCATATCCCAGGCGGAGAGAAAAAGAATTCACTTGTCAGCTCGTAGGCAGTGTCTTTTTGTTTGAATATTTTTTTTTTTCTCCCTCTCTCTCTCTCCTTGTCTGCATTTTGTTCTTTATCCCGAACTAGAAATGTCAAAGAAAGCCACATGCACCCTCCACCAGATCTTTTTTGTTTTTGCTCGGGGGGGGGGGGGGGGGGAAAGACTAATTCATAATAATAACACCAATTATAACCGTGATTTAACGTGAAATGGCATCATCTGAATGTTCTATAAAATGGCTTTGACATCTTTCTAAATTTTTTTTTTTCCTTTTCGCGAAAACAATTCGTAGCATTAGTGTTAAGATGAAACAATCATTGCGAGCCGCTGACTGCGACGTTGCTCCCAGTCCCTCATAGAAATGAACTCAAGCCAGTCATCCCTGCAGCAAGGAAGAACTAAAGCAACACTGAATGGACTGTCGGTCTTTCAGACTTGCAGTCTGGCAGCTAGAACACCAGTCCATTTCTGGCTCCAGTTCCAGCAAACTGCTCATTTTCACTTTTCATTCTGCAGAATCATACTAATATACCAGATTTCATATGTCTGCCAAGTACACATGTGAGAGAACCTTCGAGGATGTTCAAAAGTTAGATTTGAAACTTAGCTTGAGGAAGAGTTTGGTTTTTGAATAAAGGTGGAACGTTTGGACGGAAGGGTCTATGTTTTATGTTGCCTTCTGGGAAGCCAGGCGAACATACAGATGTTTAGTTCACTGAGGTTGGGTTCTGTTTAGGAAAGGAGTTCAAAAATTCATAAACAGACTGTTTTCTTTCTTGCCCGTATATGGTGTAAAACAGTTTTTGTTTTCTCCTTGAATAACCTAAAAGCTGTTTGATTTAAATCCTGAACATTTCAGAGTTCCTCTATACAAAGCGTTTTCATGCTTACAGAAATAATGCTGTGGCAATCATTTTCAATAGCTTTACATTCACTGCATGTAGATTGATAAGGGGTGTTCAATAAACACAAGGATTGATTTTTTTCCTCACCAAACCCAAATAAAATCTACCCAATGGAATAGAAAGCATTAAACATTATTGGGTTTATGTAATGTTTACAATGCAGGAGCTGTCTATGGTTTGTAATGACTGTGAACTTTCTTTGAGCGATTCAGTACGATGGCTTGCACGCTTTGTTCTGCTTTCTTGTTTGTTTGTTTTTAACAGTTCGTTTGAGGTTCATTTTGGCTGCCGAGTTCTATCCCTGCTGCTGGCAGTGAAGTAGAGATCCATCTTTAAAACGTCTTTATTTCATGAGGGACTGCTGGTGTAAATTGTGCATCTCCTTTTTTTTTTTGTACCTTGTTTTTGCTGATAGGGTATAAAAATTGCTTTATCACTGATTTAAGTTTCTTTTTTAATTTTGGTACAGCTGTAAAAATTCCCACATCAATAGTTTTTTTTCTTCTTCTTTTGTTTGCATTATATTGTTTCTGCAGCCTTGATATTCAGGGTGGATTGTAAAAAATATAAGAATAAAAAATTGTGAGTTTTGGAAGATTAAGATTATTTTGATAACATTATTTACAGATTTGAGAAGATAAAAGGTGTCATGTATGGGTTTATCTGTATGAGACGAAGCAGACGTAAACTACTGCATCGTAATGAAAAGATCCGAGAAAAAAATTGTAATAAATATTTTGCATCAGTTTGCCAAACATGTCCAGCCTTTCGTTTTCTGCTGAAACACTTTGGGGAAGCATTCTTCATGATTTAGAAGTATAAAAATAATAGCATAAAAACACTGAAGCATTGCTCTAACCCCATCCTTTCTTCACCACTCCCTTTTTCCAAGGTGATTGTAACCAGCAAACAAAACTTCAGTCAACAAAAGACTTAAGGCAGACATTCTAACAAAATTCCTATTTTTGAAGAAGATCATTTGGGTCTAGTTTAAAATTTAAATAGGTGAAAAGTTGCTAACTTCTATTACTATTTGCTGATGAGATGGAAGGTTTGGGAGAGCTGATTTGTCGGAACTGTAAGATGGCGTTTCATTCTACTGCACTCCTGGATAAACACAAGGCTAAATTCTGCATTGGCACAGACCTAAAAGACCCGATACCTCTATGGAGACAAAGGCGATTCACGCAAACGAAAAAAGCAGCTGTGGAGACGGTGCATCCTACAAGGGCAAGGACACCTGAGTTAATTATTGTAAGTAGTTGAATGCTATTTTCTGTAATTCTTCCAAGAACCTACAGTTGAACAATGATTAATAAAAGCTATTGTGAATTGTAAAAAAGATAAAGTTTGAATAAACAGTTCTATTTATTTTATTTTATATTTCATCGTGTCACTTTATACATTACCCTGTTGAAAAAGACTGGTTAGGTAGGTTTTGAAGCATGGATGCTGGTTTAAGCTGGTACATGAACAGGAGCTAAGCTTCAAAACCTACCTAACCCCAGTATACACTGCTTTTTCAACAGGGTGCTATTCAAAAGTTTGTGATCGGTAATATATTTCGGAAAGAAATTAATACTTTTTAGAAAGGTTGAATTAAATTGATCAAAAGTGACAGTGAAGACTTTTTTCAAAATGTTGTACTTGTTAAAATTTATGGAAGCCCGTTTCCGCCACTGAATAAAAGAATGAAAAAAAGTAATTGCAACTTTTTATCTCACAATTCTGACTTTTTTCTTGAAATTTCATGATCCTGTCAGAAGAATTTGCAATTTTGACTCGTTTTCTCAGATTGTGAGATATAAACCTGCAATTGCAAGTTCTGAAGTCCAATTTTGATGGGGAAAAAAGACTGTTCTTACAATTGCATGTTTATATCTCACAATTCTGACCTTATAACTTGCAATTCTGAGAAAAAAAAGTCAGAATTGTACATTTAAATCTCGCAATTCTGACTTTATTTCTCAGAATTGCGAGTTTGTCATGCAATTTAAAAAAAAAAGTCACAATTGTGAGATGTAAACTCACAATTGTGAGGAAAAAAGTAGCAAATTGTCTTCTTTTTATTTTATACTCAGTGGTGGAAACGGGCTTCCATAGAAATTTATGTTCATCAAAGAGTCCTGAAAAAATGTATTAGAAAAAACAGTAAAAAAAAAAAACTGTTTTCAACACTGATAATATTAAGAAAAGTTAGCAATAAGAAATATTAGCATATCGGTGACAATATTGTAGACATAGAGAACTGTTGTGCTTCAAACCCGAGTTCGAGTCCCGACTCGCAGGCCTTTTTCGGTCCCATCCCTTTCTGTCTCTTCACTTCCTGTCAATACTTAACTATCCTATCATAATAAAGGTGAAAATGCCTTATAGCTGTGCTTTGAATGATGTTGGGTAAATTTGGACAAGCCCCTTTTTCTAAGTGACCCTAAATTACAGAGAGTCCAGAGAATTGTACTACAGTGTTTTTCTAGATTGACTGAAAATCCTAGGACTTTTTTTTACATCTTCTCAATCATTTTACAAATGATTCGATTGACAGCAGTGGTTCTAGAGGCAACGTTGTCCTGAATGAGGAGTTCTGTCATATGATATTAATATTGCGTGTATGAGCGAAAAATCGTGCAATGTACAATCATTTACACCCTTTAAAAATGTGATATTGTCCCCCCAGTGGCCAATTTCATTTCAATTTCTCACAGACCTTCAGGGCCATGAGGTGTGAGTCAAATAGGCCCACTGAGTTTCGTTCCAATCGGCCTCAACTAAACTTGTTTAACAGGTGCTCACACTTCATTGTCCAATGGCGGCCATGTTTTTTTGAAATACGCAAATGTCTTTATAGACACTTGTGGCAACAAATGGTTGCATTGGTATAGCCATTTTTATGTTTTTCCATAGACTGTAAAAGGTTTTTTTCCTCTTATAGTGCCACCAAGTGGCCAAGCTCCACGATTTTTGTCCTGCGACCTCAGATTGAGCTCTTACAGAAGTATTCGGAGTTTGGCAAAGATATCTCATTCCGTTCAGGAGTTAATAGACATTTTACTAAAAGTGTCCTCGCTCCTTTTAAACTGTTTGGCAAGTCTTTGCGACTGAGTGGAAATGTCAAAAAAAAAAAAAAAATGTTTTGATAATTATTGATTGATTCTCTCCAGAGAATCTTTGCACTGGTTTGGTTCCAATTGGGCGAAAACCCTAGGACTAGTTCGCAAAAGTAAGTTTTTCGAAAAATCCACAATACCCCTATGCAATACCCACAAATGTTTTTCAGGCTCGCGACTGATGGTTTAGGAGTTATGATAGATTTCGTACTTTTGATCGCTGTAGAGCCCCCGTCAGGCCGATTGGGGCGAGCCTTGGTGATGTTGTCGGCGGGATGAGTACTACCATCGCTCCAAATTTCAAGGCACTACGACTTACGGTTTGGTCTGCCAGATCAGTTCTACATGGAGATTGCAAATTCTTGGCCATTCTAACAATTACAAAAGCGCTTTAGGGGTTTCAGCGCTACATGCCTGAACCCCTAAATATATTCAAACTGTTATTTTAAATTTTTTATTTGATCGATCAAATATTCATATCTTGGTTCAAGATGAAGGGGGAAGAAAAAAAAAACATACCTACCCACAACTTTGTTTGGTAATTAAAGTAAAACTGTTAGTGTAAGTAATTCTTGTAATGATTCTTGTTCCATTGGCCAGCTGAAAGAACAGAGAAATCCCCAAGTGAACGAGAGAGAAAGCGCACAGGACAACGTGTCTGGGAATACTGCTCTAAACAAACTCACTGAGGAGGTACAGGACCACATACAAAGATAATAAATCTGGTTTGAAGTGGTTTTTATGCTGCATTTGTTTATCCTCTGTTATAGTTTCAAAAATTCAGGATGTCGTTTGAACAAAACCTGCCCAGACGACAGACAGAGGTCAGTTTGATATGCTTAGTTCAAATCTGTTAATAATGTGAATATTGTGATTGTATATATTGTGGTATTATGTGTTTTGGACATTGGGTAAGTGTTCTTCAGGTGCCTGAGGAGCCGGTCTCACTCCAGCAGAGGGCTGAGGAGCAGAAAGCTCTTCACAAGGAGAAACTGAGAGAGATCAGGGCACACAACCATCACCTGGAGAAGCAGAGGCAGGGTAAGCTTCTCCTAGATCGACTATGCAATAAGAATTAGAAAAGATCGCTAATGACAGAATTCACTTAGCAACTGCAAACTCATGTTGTGTCTTGAACATGTTGATGTGAATTTCTTCTGCACTACTTTTTAAATGATGTGTTAACTCCAGAAATAGAAGAGCGTCTTGCAGAGCTGGCAGGACGGGAGAGGACGGCTCATCTAGAGGAAGTACTGCAAGAACTGAGGTATCAGGAACAGAGGAATGAGGAGGTGCTGCATCAGCTTAGTTCTCACATGAACTCAATGAAGGGGTAAGAGAGAAGGGAGGGAAACAGGAAGTGTGGAGAGAAGCTATAAATTACTTTATGCATGTTTATACTGTGCTGATGTTGTAGGCCCAATCCAACTGAAGTTCCCTCTAACCCACCAGAGGAAAAGAAGACACAGCATTTGACTTTTGACTTGATCTCTTCTGTGGATGGACCTCTCTCTGCTCAGATAAGGTTGGTCTACGTACGTTTTATGCCAAATTAATGGAAGATGTGAATTGAAGTAATGTGCAAATAAAAACAGCATATGCTGGTTAGGTGTGTTTTGAAACATGGTAGCTGGTT
The DNA here is from genome assembly GCF_049309525.1 of Garra rufa. NCBI lineage: Eukaryota > Metazoa > Chordata > Actinopteri > Cypriniformes > Cyprinidae > Garra > Garra rufa. The sequence continues at coordinate 28,838,234 of NC_133372.1, forward strand.
TGAGCTAGTTTAAGCTGGTCCTTAGTTGGTCATGAACTGGTTTAAGCTGGTTATAAACTGGTCCCAAGCAGGAGCTTGTTGCTTAGGTCCAGCACTTGACCATCTTATAACCAGCAAAAACCAGCTCACACCAGCTTCAATGCTTCAAAACGTACCTAACCACCATATGCTGTTCTTTTTAACAAGGATATTACGTTTTGGGAATTATCTTTTTCGACTGCCTAGAAACCAACTAAAAACCCCAAAGCAACAGCCTAGGAGTCATCCAGTATGTAATTGTTGACACTTTAGCATTGTGCTGCATTTGTTTTTGTAACAGAGCCTTGCGTCTGGCATACATGCAGTCTGGTGGTTCTGATCCAGAGGTTCTGGCCCATATGCATGACCTTCAAGCTGAGGCCCTTACACTGGAGCAGGCAAAACATAAAACTGAAGGCAAGACAAAAGAACGAAGTGAGTAGTACAAACATCGAACTGTGGCTACAAATAGTATTTGGACACTTAAAATGCCATTCAAAAGTTTGTTGTCAGTGAGACTGATTGATTGACTGATTGAGTTTGTTCAAAGAAATTAATACTTTTTTAGTAAGGGTTTATTAAATGAATCAAAAGTGACAGTAAAGATTTAAATAGTTATAAAAATGTTTTAAATAAATGCTTTCTATTCATCAAAGAATATTCAAAAAAGCAGCACAACATTGATAATAATAAAAAATATCTCTTGAGCACCAAATCAGCATATTAGAATGATTTCTGAAGGATCATGTGATGCTAAAAGCTGCTGAAAATTCAGCTTAGCCATCACAGGCAAACAATAAATTATATTGTAAAATATATTCAAATAGAAAATAGTTATATTCAAATGTAATAGCCTTTTTGATTTTACTGTGTTTACTGTGTAAAAAAATAATAATATTACTGTTTTACTGTATTTGATGAAATAAATGCAACCTTAGTAGAAACACCAGAGGCCAGAAATGTAAAGCTTTGTTCCAGTATGGTGAGACTTTTGCGATCAGGAAAAAAGTGGATAGTTATATGATGCCTCTGGTCCAAAAGCAGCTGCATGAATGTGAATGTCTGTGACAAAAATTAAAACACGAACTAAAACACTGACCACGTTTAGCCGTCCTTGTTTACAAACACAACACCGGGAGGTGCAGCCGTTTAGAGGTTATTTCTAGTTAATGATTTTACCACAGAACAGAATTTACCAGTATTTTCAAAGTGATGTCTCAATGGCACTTTACCGGTAAAAAGACAGCATTTTTGTATTTACCAGTAAAGTCGTTCAGGTAATTTTACGGCAATTTACTGATAGTACTTTGTGAAAGGGGCTATTGACTTCTTTCAAAAACATTAAAATTCTTACCCCAAACTTGAACAACAATATGTTGGTTTGTCACTAAAATGTCTTAATTTTGAACAATGTATTATGGGCCATTTTGCAGAATTGGTGCAAACTGCTGTCGCACAACCAAAAAACACATTTAAAACGCAGTTAAGTATTCAAATCTTAGATGTTTACTAAGATCCTTCTATTATCTATCAAAACCCACAATAATATTTAGAGTATCAGTAAGCTTGATATATATAAAATCATTGGGTACTTTCAATTGGTAGTTGGCTGTCCCGAACCCCAACCCCTAAATTTCAAAATCTGTGTGTAACTTTAAAGAATGTTACAACCAAATATAATTTTTCTATAATTAAACACTTTTTTGGTAGTTATTCCATTTAGTTTTTATGTGGACAAATGATTAGAACTGTGCTAACCATGTGCTGATTAGCATCTTTAAGGTTCAAAAGTATCTAAAATTGTCACTACCGAAACAGTCAAGTTTTGTGGTTTTCAACTCTGACTTTGAACCAATTCTGTAGAATAGCCCTTATAAACTACTTCTATGACAATCATACATTTTGAAGTACTGCTTAAGTGTCTGAATATTTTTCGGGCTCATTGTACACTATTCACTATTAGACCTCATTTCTCTTCCACCAGGGATGAAGTCTCCACACAGAGTGCTGGACCCTGATGTTCTTGCTGTGGAGCAGGAGAACCAAAGGCTTGAGGAGGAAATCTTCAGAATCCAGTTAGCCAGGGATAAGCACAGAGGAGAACACGGTATTGCTGGTCCTCTCAGATCTGACATCTTGAACACGACATAATGAATAATAAAGCGATGTTCAACATTTGATAGAAATGTGTTAATTATGTGCCCTGTCTAATTTGCATTCTCATTCACTAAAAGTATATGGGCATAATATTTGATCAGGGATATCTGGATCAGGCCTCATTGATATCCAGAAAGACCACATCCATCAAATGGCTAGCCTCCAAGCTGAGATAGCCTTTTTAAGGAAAGAAATAGAGAAGGGCCGAGAGAGAAGACCACGCCATCTTCAAACTCCTCTGCCTGTTTTTCCTGGATCTTCTACACTGGTGGTGAGGCAAAGCTTCAGTCATCTTAATTAATGCTAACATAATATCTGCTGAGCTAATGTATTATTTAAAGGGATAGTTCCCCCAAAAATGAAAATTCTGTCAATGTCGTTCCAAACCCGTAAGACCTTCATTCATCTTCAGAACACAAGCAAAGATATTTTTGATGAAATCCGAGAGCTTTCTGACCCCGCGTAGACAGCAACACAGCAGACATGTTCATAGCCCAGAAAAGGTAGTAAGGACATTGTGAAAATAATCCATGTGACATCAAGATTTAATAATTTCTTCTCTTCTGTATTTACAGGATCAGAGTACAAAACAGCATTCGTTGACGGGTTCCCATGTAACTGATGCGATACAAACTGATGGTCCTGCTCCTTATGATCCTGTGTAAGGCTCATTTTCATCTCGTCCTCTGTTGATTTCTTTTTCTTTCTGCACATGCTAAATACATGACGATGTGACTCAAATTCAGCTATTGTCTGAATGTGTGTGTTCAGGGCTGGCTTTGTGATCTTCTATGACCTGGTGATGGGCGTTGAAACTACTTTGAGATCAGTGCGTTTATTGGCAGGGTTATATTTTAATGGACAGAAGCTGGGACAGACCACTCCAATGCCACCTGTGCAGTGCCAGCCTGCAGGACCATTACTGCCCACCAAGAGTCCTGGAAACTATGCCATACTCGCTGTCAAGCAACCTGTGCCAAGGTAGTTTGGTTTAGATATAAATATGGACACATATTGACCACTGGTATACATTCACACTTTTGAATTTGTGCTTCATTTCAGAGTACAGCCATCTCCAGATCTCTTTTTGGTCATAGAGATCCAGACTTCTAAAGGTCTGGATTTGTTCAACCATGAAACTGAAGGCTTAGTGGCTTGTGGCTGGGCTAAACTTGATCTTTTTGACCAGCACAACCAGGTTCACAGCGGTCACTGGAGGCTTCCCTTCCATTCTCTGCCAGTTCAAGCATCATTGAGTCCAGGGCAACTGAATTCTGTGCCACAAGTATGTTCAACAAGTTTGATGTTTCATAAGCCCATTTCAACACCAATCTCAACTAGGTTAAATGTCCTACAAGAGTTTGACCCAAAAATGAAAATTCTGTCTTTTATTACTCACCCTCATGTCGTTCCAAACCCTGTAAGACCTTCGTTCATCTTCAGAACACAAATTAAGATATTTTGGATGAAATCCAAGAGCTTTCTGACCCAGTAGACAGCAAGAGTCCTACCACATTCAAGGTGCAGAAAGTTACCAAGAACATCGACAAAATAGTCCATGTGACATCAGTGGTTCAACCATAAATTTATGAAACTGTGAGAATACTTCTACTGTATAAGAATTACAGTTAAACCATTGACTGAGGGTCTGTTGAGGGTCAGAAAGTTCTCAGATTTTATCAAAAATATCTTCATTTGTGTTCTGAAGAACAAAGGTCTTACGGTTTGGAATAACATGAGGGTGAGCAATTAGTAACACAATTTTTTATTTTTGGTTAAAATATCCCTTTAATTAAATCTGACTAAATACTGTTTATTTAATCTTTCTAAGCTGGGTAACATGGAACTTTGTCTTCGGGTTGCAAATGCTCGTGATGGAGATCTACAGACCTTTGCAAAGATTGACCCCAACAATACCAACCAATATAGGTACACATCCACGGTACGCAAAATATTTATCAAAATCTTTTCTATCTTAAGATGCTTTTTAATTAGTTCACAAAAGCTTTTGATAAACCTCCGCCATCAAATGTACCTTGTTTAGGTGGTCTCAAACACAATCCTGGCAAACCAAGAACCACGTGACACATCGGAACCCTCATCCAATCCATTACCGTCGTCACTGCCTCAGACAGATCATGTGGAAAAGACCAATTAGAGTCCAATTATGTAGTTAAATCTAAATTTGATTACCATGCAAATAAAGCCTGTGTTGTATTTTAAGATACTAATAAATGACTTGTCTTTAACATGCAACTTTGGCATCCCATTGATTTAGCAACAACTTTCTATGAAAGCTTTATCCAACTTATTTTTGGGGTAAGAGCAGGCTCGGCCCTTTGTAAATATTATGGGTCTGGCTTTCAGGCTCATCTGGGTCCAGCTATTTTTAGCTGTATAAAACAACTTATCTTGCTTCATATTGCAAATTTACCTTACTTACCTTATTTTTCGAACATATTATCTTATGAACACACCATTTACTGCACGTTGTTATTAGCACTGAAACCCTATTGTAATTGTTAGAATGGACAAAGAATCAGCAATCTCCACCAAAAACTGACCGTGCAGACCAAACCTTAAGTCGTAGAGACTTGAAAATTAAAGGGATAGTAGAACTCACGGTCGCAGACAAAGTCACCAAGGCTCACCCTAATCAGCCTGACGGGGGCACTACAGCAATCAAAAGTATGAAATGGTACATAACTCCTCATAACTGTCAGTCACAGGCTCAAGTGTCTTATGTTAACAACAACTCAATCACAAAGGGATGCCAAAACGTTTGAAAGAGGCAGGGCCACTTTTAGTAAAATGCCTATAACTCCTGAATGGAGTGCAATATCTCCACTCAAACTCCATTTCGGTGCTACAAGGTTGCTAAAAATAATTATCATCCCATCATGAGAGTCCTCAAGTGTTTGCCCATTTAATTTCCATGACCCCACATCATTCTCTGGCTGTATTTGAAACATAGGTAAAATAATATAGATGCAAGCAGCAATTACGGGGCCAAGCATTCAAAGGGGAAAATGAGGAGCTAAGGATGGCAGGAACAAGTTACTTAGTGTTGCTTTAAAGGTTTCCTCCCTCCCTCGTTTGACCCCCATCAATTCGCTTACAAGGCAAATAGGTCAACTGAAGATGCCATAGCCTTCACCCTACATACAGCGCTGAGCCATCTGGAGCATAGAGGGAGCTATGTTAGGTTGCTCTTTATTGATTATAGCTCAGTCTTCAACACTATCATCCCTGACATCCTGGTCAGCAAACTGACTGATCTAGGACTCCACCCACTCACCTGCTCCTGGATTAAAGACTTTCTCACAAACAGACCACAGTCAGTAAAACTTGGACACAACCTCTCCGCCACTAGATCTCTGAGCACGGGCTCCCCACAGGGGTGTGTGTTGAGCCCACTACTCTATACCCTCTGCACCGCCGCTAAATTTTGTTGTTCTTTTAATGTGCAATGACAATAAAACTTCTGAATCTGAAAATCTGAATTATTAGCATTTTTGGACAATTTATAATTGATAGTTAATGAATGGTTTATTACTCTTGACCAATAGGTGGCGCTGTTACCAAATTGATGTGGTGTAATCTGTGTGAGGTGATAATGCCACATACAAAATTTGGTGCAAATATCTCAAAGCTTTGCAGAGATACAGCTTCAGATGCGCTTTGGCATCTTTTCAGCAAATTCGTTGATGCGCTAAATGAAAACGGTTTTGAATATCAACACGGTCTGAAGATGATCTGATTCAAATTTGGTGAAAATCCAACAAACGGTCTAGGAGGAGTTCGAAAAAGTAGGATTTCTACATTCATCAAAATGGCGGACAGGAAGTTCGGCCAAAATTGGTATCAATGTTCTCGGCCTGACCCAAGGAATATTTTGAGATCAATTTCATTACAATAAGCCATTTTTCACATAAGTTACTAGCATTTTTTGAAATTTTGTTATAACTTTTGACTGGCCCCAAACTATTTATGTACATTCAGGGCATAGTGGCGAACATTTTTGTAATTAATGTCGAAACGATACGCTAATCCGCTCTCAAGATACAGCATTTTAAAGCTAAATTCAAAATGGCTGACATGGGAAAATTGGATATGGTTCGACTCGGCATGCTCCTCCGAATCTAACGGGATGAGCACTGAGAAGTTAAGCAAAAATAGCCATTTTTCATATCTCCTGACCACTAGGTGGCACTGTGATGAAACACTGCAGGTAGACTCAGGTCATGCATATAACACACACCAAGTTTGGTCTCAATACAACAAACCGTTGCGGAGATATGGCCTCACATTCATTTTTGCAAGCTTTTTGTAGAATTAATTAGCACATAATTCGAGAACGGTTTGTCCAATCAACTTGAATTCCATAACTTTTTGCCTGCATGGTCTGAAGATGATCTGAGCCAATTTTGGACAGACAAACTGTCTAGGACGAGTTTGAAAAAGTAGGTTTTACAAACTAAGTTATAGAAAAAAAACTAAACCTTACGATTTGTTCGACTCGGCATGACCCAAGGATTCAGAGGGGGAAGAAAAAAAAAAAAAAAAAAAAATAATAATAATTGTGGCTTATGGTTCCAAAGTTATCAGCAAAAAGAAAGTGAAATTTCAGACAAGTGGTGGCACTAGAGAGTTTAAGTTAGAGACATCAAATTTGCTATGGTTAATGTTGGGACTGTCCTCTATCAGTTTGCAAAATTATACAACTTTCCCGCAAGCAGTTCTATGGGCTGCCATAGACTTGCGGAAGAAACGGAAGAATAAGAACGCCAACGAATACAATAGGTGCCTACGCACCTTCGGTGCTTGGCCCCTAATTAAAAGCCACATTCACATATGCAAATATCCTTTATTGAAAGTTTACTACAATTATACAAAAATTGGACAAAGAAAACAGGTTATTTACAAAACAAAGAGACAAGTTGTTCATGGAGAGTATGAGGCAGGCATGCTCTGCTGGTTGGAAGGTAAGTGGTCAATCAGAAGAGGCCCATCATGCTGACGTCTCCACAGAAGAACTGGCTGGCTGCAAGAGAAAATTAAAATATTAAAATAAAACAATTGACCAAAGCTTGACAAATGACAAAACTCAAAGCAATACTCCAACTAGTTTCAATAACTCAGCCAAACAAATATTCAGAAAACACAAACTTCCTCTCAGACAAGCTTTTGCTAGTATGTGTAAAAACACATCCAGCCAAATCAGTCCTCAGGTTCTTTTTTTGACCCTAGAATTCTAATGTTACAACACCAGTATTTTAGAACTCATTGAAGCCTCACAAGATCACACAGTCTCGTTTTTGAACACGAAAACCGACTTAACATGTGAAAGTGTCGTGTGACGACGCTGCAGTGACTATTGTCAACTGTCTCAAGCATCTTTTACATAGGCCCTAGGTTAACAAACAGTCCTTACGGTCAAGCCCTTTGACTATTAAAAGGAAAGAGCAAGCCTATCAACTCGCCTCCTGCTCCATTTTCTCCTGGACTCCATTGCCGTTGTGGGCGGAGTCACCGCTGCCATTAACTGAGGTCTCCTGTTTAGTCTTTTTAGCATCACTGTCCTTTTTTGGACTCTCCTCGTCTGGTTTCCTCTGTGCAGGAATAAAGCAGGACAGAACACGTACTTATTTTTTGCACTAAACACCTCTAGTTTCTACAAGCTACTCAAGCACACATGGCCACTTCAGTACCACGCCACAACTACGATTGCCAGCACAAACACCACAGAAGCGCCAAGCAACACCAAACTTAATCTAGTTCGCAAATTCAGCTCATGGCCCAGCATGCACAATTGACCTCGACTAAGGGAAAGTAGCAATACAGATGTCCCTTTAGGGACAGTCTACCCTCTTTCACTCTAGTTGTAATGCACTTTGAAACATGCTAGTTTCCCCCAACCACTAGGTCTACTGCAAAGGTTAAATTACACTTCAGCAGATAGATGCTCACCTTTTTGCGAACAAGGTGAGAAATGTCAGATGCAGATTTTGAGGACGATGCACCATCAGCTGGCCTCACAGGAATCTGAAATAAAACAGGCATTTTAGGTTGGCACAAAACATTAACATTAAACAGGCTTAAAGTACACTTAGAGAGGAGAAACAACACTCCAAGCTTAGTTTGGGATGTTTAAAATGTGGATAGACAAATCAACATACCTGACTAGCAGTAGATGACGATGGGCTACCATTTTCAGCTGGGAATGCAGATGAAGTGGATGCTCCCGCCTGTAACGCAAACAATTACCAAATTTATTAATGCATTCCGGATGACCGAAATGCCCAACCTGATCCCCACTGTGTATACTAAGAACAATGCTAGTGATGCAGAACATAACCATACTTTACGATTCAATAAATGCATGGTATCATCAGGAACTGATCAGCCGCTGCAAAGAATTGAAAAATAGATATGCTCCATGCATTTGCAATATTGGCTTATTGCAACTCACAAGAGTCTGATGGATGGCTTCAGACGCTGCACCACCCGTCCGCTGGCTCTCTTTGGCATCTTCAATCTTCTCAGCAATTTCTGGCAGCAACTGTTTCAGTTCCTCAAGCTCTTTCTTCTCCTCCTTTGCTGCCTCTTCGCCTTCTGCCTTGTCTATTACCTCCTGAAGCATAGCTGGAGGAGAAGTGATGTGGAAATCAAATGGTTAACACATCAAGTTGACATATTGAAAACAACATTGAGTACTATAGACTGCCAAGAGTTAAAACAAATCAAGGCAAAATGTGCAAAAACATGAAATATTTGGCTAATATTTCAATGTATACTGCTTGTACACATCTTTACCACCAATCAACTTTATTTTGCCAAAATACCATGCCCTTTCTTGCTCACCAATGCCTTCTCTATAGGACTGAGCAGCTTCCACGTTTTTCCGTGGTTTAGACAGCATAAATTAGCAGAACATTTTCAGTAGTACATTAACTGCAATCCATGCTGTTTACAGAGAAATTGCCAATATGGTCGTGCACCCAGGTAACAGACCAAACTTGTGACATGAGTGCAAACCCTTTATTTAGAGTTCAACAGTTGTGTTATAAGCCAGCAAATATTCAGGTTAAACACATGAGGGCTTGCAAAAATCAAACTACAAAATAAACCTACCAAGACGGCTCTCGATGACTTTGATAGAGTTGGAGAAATGCTCAATAGCTTCGCTGTACTGGGATGTGTAGTTGTAAGTTGTGCCCAGCTGGTAATGAGTCTCAGCCAGAAGACGACTATGAGAGGGAAGGTGTTTCAGCTGCAAGGTTAAACACTCCTTAAAGTCCTCCAAAGCCTGGCTGTAGTTGCCTAGAAGACATAATGAAAATTAAAAACAACTTCAACTTTACAGAAGCTTGTGAAACCAAATAAGGCATTTGCAAATGGTCAGTCATTTACTCCCACCATATACACACCTGATTCAGCTCCAACTTCTCCAAGTTTCAGGTAAATCTGTGCCGCCATTAGCTGATCTTCTTCACCGCCTTTTCTACAAAGCAAATATTAAAGTGTTTTTCTAAAACAAAGCTCCAAATGCATAATTTGAAGTGGCTCAAAACCTTTCAAAGTTGTCCTAAAACCAAAACTACACCAGTTCTGGTCTTAGGACAACTTTGATGTACTTCAAATGTTGACTAATGTAATTTAAAACAGTATGTAATAAGGCCATACCTTTTGTAGATCACCTTTGCAACCTCAAGCATCTCCCAGGCCAACTGCAGGTTTCCAACTTCATCGTCCTCACTCTCCTAAAAGCACAAGGATAGAATAAGTAAATCAACGAAGAGGGACCAAAAAAATTTATATTCCACAAACACACACCCCCCCACTCCATTACATACCTTATCCTTCGCTTCACCATCTGCATCCTCATCGTCGTCGTCTTCCTCATCATCGTCGTCATCATCTAAGAGTTAAAAGATGACGATCACTGACATGGACTTAATGTGAAAACCCTTCACCCTGGACACCCTCCGTGACACTGCAGCTTAAAAACCAAGTACTCTACAGATCCACCAGTGTTTAGATTCACCAGGTGAAATTTAGCAAAGGTACTTAATACGCAAATCTCGTGCTCCCCTGATTTCACCATGCTTCACTACCTCCTCCATCCTCTTCCATGGGTTCTTCATTCTCTTCATTTCCATTTTTCTGCTCATCAGCCTTTTCAACTTTCTCAGCCTTTTCAGTTTCATTTGACACGGTGACATCTTCCTTTTTAGAAGCGCTTTCATCCACACCTTCTGACTTCTCAACATCTTTTTCAGCAGGTTTCTCCTCAGGTTTAGGTTTTGCCTCCTTTTCAGCTTGTTTTTCCTCATCAGTGGGTTTTGCATCAGGTTCAGCTTGTTTCTCCTCATCTTGAGCAGGTTTTGCTTCATGTTCAGCTGGTTTCTCAGATTTAGGTGATTCTGCATCCCCCTTCTTTGGCGTTTCAGTTTTCTCCTGCTTCTCAACTTCCTCTTGGTTCTCGCCTTCATCCACCTCTTTTTCTACCCCTGACTGAATTTGATCCTCTGACATGGCATCATAAACCTGTGCTCGAAGCTCATCTCTGGTTTTCTCTGCATCATGGTACAAACGGAGGGATATTTACTATATCTACTATATAACTCGGTTATACAGTAGTCAACATTTGATGTGGATTTAAAAAAAAAAAAAAAAAAAAAAAAAAGTTGTTCCTAAGACAGAACGGGTATAGTTTTGGTTTTAGGACAACTTCGATAAAAGGTTTTGATCCACTTTAAATGTGGACTGTAGTTAAGAGTCCCTCTTAAAGGGTTAGTTAACCTAAAAATGGTCATTACTCACCCTCATTTCATTCCAAACCCTTAAGACCTTAGTTCATCTTCAGAACACAAAATGACACTTCTGATGAAATCTGGGAGCTTTCTGATCCACCAAAGACAGCAAGGGTACTACCAGAGTAAAGTTTTCTTTTTTCTGTAGTTTGATGAAATTAAGGTTGAACCACTGATGTCACGTGAACATTAACATCCGTACTACGTTTTTGTGCCTTGATCGTGGTAGGACCCTTGGTGTCTATGGAGGGTCAGGAAGCTCTGATTTCAATCAAAAATCAGAATTTGGGTTTAAAGATAAACAAAGGTCTTATGAGTTCAGAACGACATGAGTGAGTAATGACAGAATTGTCATTTTTGGGTGAAGTATCCCTATAATCAGAATCAAGTTTAAAAGTTACTGTTAATATGCACTGCTTCATTGTGCAGAACACTTTGGTGGTTCTTTGGAAAAATCCTTTTTGCAGATGTGATGTCAAGCCTTGAGCAGTAATGAAAAACAGAAAAAGTTAACCATTTTAACTGACAAAACTTAAGATACAAACCATCCAAGTTGTCAGCGCTTTCAATCTTAGAGTCATTCTGTTTTTCGCCCTCCTCAGAGGATTCTTCTGGGACTCCCTCTAAAGCATTACCGAGCACTGTATTCTCCATCCTAGAGAAGAATTAAAACAAGTTAGAAAAACTTAACTTTTCTTTGTATAAACACAAAGAATCAAATCCTAATCGATCCACTTACCTGGCAAGCTCCAGAAGGGCTTTCCCACACAAGAAAAAAGCTTCCCCACATTCATCCGCAGTATCTCCATACTTTTCAGCCCTGGAGGAGGAAAATGGGTTACACATTATATATTAATTTTTTTTTTAAAACAGTTATTCATTTAAACTGTGGCAGATACCACAAATTCTCTTTACAGGACCACAAAACCAGTCTTAAGTAGCATGTGTGTATTTGTAGCAATAGCTAAAAATTCACTGTATGGGTCAATTATCATTTTTTCTTTTATGCCAAAATCATTATGATATTAACTAAAGATCATGTTCCATGAGAATATTTTGTAAACTTTCTACTGGAAATGTATCAATTTAATTTTTGATTAGTAATATGCACTGCTAAAAACTTAACTGGAACAACTTTAAAGGCAATTTACTCAATATTTCGATTTTTTTGCACCCTTAGATTCTAGTTGTGGTCCAGACTCACACAGGCATTCCGATATTCCTTCACGAAGTTACTCACAGCATGGCACAAGCCTCCTGGAACACACTGACTGCAGACACAACATCACCCATGACTAAGTGCCGGTTGCCTGTGCCAATCAGCTTCTTTGCCTCCTCAGAAACATCGACGGAACTGAAAAGTTAACGAAGATGTGAGTAACAAAACTCAATACTGATTTGTTTAGGATTGTTTTAATGAAGCGAAGTCCAGATACCAACTCACCTGTCTGCAGCGCTTGACGAGCAAGGTTTCTCCTCCATACTGCAAAGAAACAATACAAAACTAGCCAATTATAACAAAAGCATTGCTTCGCCTGAATAATACGTCCAATGCGAGTAAAAGTTTGAGTCTAAAGTTCACGTCCGACAGACCAAAGTTAGCGTGATGCTACTAATAAGTTGCTTATTTCTTGACAAGAGAGAAAACATCTATACACGGATATGGCTAGCATCTAATATCACGGTTTAATGTCACAATAAAACCCAAAGTCGGCAATTGAAAGTTTAGTGTTGTTACCGCCACCTTTTAAACTTAACGCTCGACTTCGTCAAGCTTGCAGCCATTTCAATGCAGCGCCAAGCTCACTGACGGGCCATTCACTGTGCGTCAACAGAGCGGGAATTTCCTCATTTAGGATATATAAACAAGCTAGCCGTTCACATTAAACCATCTCCCGCCAAATGAAAGCAGCCAGACGCCACACGTCAACGGGAATCAACGGTGATGCCATCCCGTTGCGCCCGGGCGCGGGAGAAAAGCAAATCGAAGCACGAGCGCGCGACATTTTTCCTGACAAGGACGGAGCTGCTCCAGCTGTAGTCAAACGAAAGCAGCCATCTGAGTCTGACTTCCTTTAACTTATCTATTTACTTCCTAGGCTTGAAAGCGCACTTAACTTGAAAATGGTAATGTTATTTTACCTTTCGGCGGTTGAAGCAGCTGCTGTTTCCTCGGGCATTGTAATGCGTTAAATAAACTAAGCTGTAATGTATTGTTGGATGATGTGCGTGCAGATGGCAGGTTTGTGAAGCAGCTCCTGAATTAGTCTTTGTTGGCGCCTTTAAATACGGACACATGCAGCACTTCCGCTGAACTACGACCCTGTCATAAAAACGCGGGAGAATAAATTTAAAGGGAAAGTAACCATATTACCCTGCTGCTAAAGCCACATGCACTCTAGTCGTCTCACGGGATAAAACTAATGAAAAGTGTGTTTTTATTCAGATTCTGTGAGCTTTATAATGTTAGATTTCTATTTCAGATAAATGCTGTTCTTCTGAACTTTCTATTCATCAAAAAAAAAAACTGAAAAATTTTACTCAGCTGTTTTCAACTTAATAATAAAAATAAATGTGTTGAGCAGAAAATCAGGATATTAGAATGATTTCTAAATTATTATGTGACGAGTAATTATGCTAAAATAAATTACATTTTAAAATATATTCAAATAGAAAATTATTTTAAAGAGAAAAAAAATCTAAATTGTACTGTTTTTGCTGTGCTTTGAAATGTCTCACTGGACAAGACGAATCAAAAGTGTATTTTTTTTGTCCAGATTCTGGGGAGACTCATAAAAATAATACAATATATTTTGCCCTTAAGGTCAACATAAATTTATAATGGACTATATTGACTTTCTCAATTAAAACATGTTTCTAGTGTTACTGTGAAGTAAATATAATTGATTATATATTCTATTCTTCTTCTTTTTTTCTTCTTATATTAAATTGATAATAATATATAACATTGTTCCCTCTCAGATTACCTTACCAAGAGGGAGGGCAGTAAAAATAGTCAAACGCTCATTTTAACAATTAAATTATTTACCCAAATAAATAAATTCCTACTGCATTTACAGAAATAACTTTAAGATTACATTTTTTTTCATTGTGTTATTTACATTGTGTTACATCTTGACACCTTTTGGAAAGAGTATTATTATTGTAATGTATTAAATTAAATAAATAAATTAGCTAAGTTAAAGAAAGTTCAGCTAGTACTACCATGATGTGTAAATGATTTATAAATTGTTATTTATTTATTTTTGCATTAGGGTAAAAAGAATCTGCTTAATTAAATTGAAAATAATGTCAAATAACCTTAAATGTCTTTATTAAAATATTTGTAAAATATATATTTTAAATAATTTAATTTATATTATTTAAATTAAAATAATCTTTTATATATATATATATATATATATATATATATATAAATTTGTTCTTTCATAAGTGATTTTCCAGACATACACTACCAGTCAAAAGTTTTTTACAGTAGGGTATTTAATGTGTTTAAATAAGTCTCTTCTGCTCACCAAGCCTCCATTTATTTGATCCAAAGTACAGCAAAACAGTAAAATTTTGAATATTTTTACTATTTAAAATGACTGCTTTCTATTTGAGTATATTTCAGCATCATTACTCCAGGTTTAAAGATCAGCATTTATCTGAAAAAAAAAAGCTTTTGTAACATTGTACGCTAAAAATTCTACTCAGCTGTTTTCAACATTATAATGATAAATGTTTTTGAGCAACAAATCAAAATATTAGAATGATTTCTGAAGGATCATGTGACTGGAGTAATGATGCTAAAAATTCAGGTTTGAAATCACAGGAATAAATTACATTTTAAAATATATTCAGATAGAAAATTATTTTAAATAGTAAAAATATTTCAAAATTTAGATCAAATAAATGCAGGCTTGGTGAGCAAAAGATACTTCGTTTAAAAAACATTGAAAATCTTACTGTTCAAATACTCTTGACTGGTAGTGTATTCTTGACACGTTTCATAAAACTCTTAAACATTGTAAATACATCTAAAAGTCAGCCCTTGTTCATTAAGTTTAAATCTACACAAGGCAAAAAAAAGCACACATTTCAATATGTAACAAAAATGTTTTATTATGTGTTTAGAAGTATACAGAGAAGGGAATAGATATTGGTTCCAAGGCACAGAATCTTACAGGAGTGTGTATTAATAAGGGTCATTAAAAGGGTAGTGAGGATGTCCTGCATCCCGGGGGACAGATTTACCATCAACCTACAACAAAAGATGCAAAAACATACTTAATAGCAAACTATGTTTGGAATCATTAACACTCAGCACACTTAAACGGCAGTTTCAACAGCTTACAGTAATGTAACTTACAGTAATGGTTGGCACAATGTAACGCCACCCTCTGTGCAATGCTGTCACTTGATTAATTTCCTCAGGTTCAAGAGTGAAATCAAACACCTGTAAATGAGTAAATGCACTGTAAATGCATTGCACTGTTACAACACATGTTCATAAACACTCAACAACATGAAAGAGTAAAGAAAAACATGCAGAAACCTGGATATTTTCTTTGATCCGAGACTGTGTAATGCTCTTTGGAATAGTCACTACTCCTCGTTGAGTTTGCCACCTGGCAAAATATCAATGAAGAAATACTATATAACAATCAACGACGAAACACCACGCATAACTAGTTCAAAACTGTGAATGTACCTGATAATAATTTGTGCTGGAGTCTTGTCATATTTCTTGGCTAGCGCAGCAATGGCTGGTTCCTGCAACAGCACAGGCTCCTCTGGATGCTTCCAGGCGCGGTCAGGAGATCCTAGCGGACTGTAAGCGGTCAAGACTAAACCCCGATCCCGGCAGTGAGCCAACAGTTCAACCTGTGCAAGGTATGGATGGGACTCCACCTGCAAAATATTACTATTAGTCTAAAAACTGATATAATAGGCCGCATACATTTGAGATCATAAGTTGTAGAATCTGCAATATGCTAATTATTTTACCTAAATAAGAGAGATCATACAAAAAACATGTTATTTTTTTTTTGGTACTGAGCTGAATAAGATATTTCACATAAAAGACGTTTACATATAGTCCACAAGAGAAAATAATATTTCACCTCATTCAAAAGTTTACATACACTTGATTCTTAATACTGTGTTCTTACCTGAATGATCCACAGCTGTTTTTTTTTTGTTTGTTTAGTAAAAGTTGTTCATGAGTCTCTTGTTTGTCCTAAACAGTTAAGCAGTTAAAAATCCTTCAGGTGCCACAAATTCTTTGTTTTTTCAGTATTTTTGTGTATTTGAACCCTTTCCAACAATGACTGATTTTCAGATCCATCTTTTCGCACTGAGGACAACTGAGGGACTCATATGCAACTATTACAGAAGGTTCAAACACTCACTGATTCAGAAAAAAACCCAATGCAACAAAAATGTACAGATATTGTACTCACCCCCTTGTCATCCAAGATGTTCATGTCTGTCTTTCTTTCTTTAGTCGTAAAGAAATGGTGTTTTTTTGAGGAAAACATTTCAGGATTTCTCTCCATATAATTGACTTCTATGGTGCCCCCGAGTTTGAACTTACAAAATGCAGTTTAAATGCAGCTTCAAATGGCTCCAAATGATCCCATCCGAGGAAGAAGGGTCGTATCTAGTGAAACGGTCGGTTATTTTCTAAAAACATTTATTATTAACTTATATACTTTTTAATCTAGCCGAGCTAGACAAGATGAGCATTTGAGGTTAAAAAATATATAAATTGTAATTTTCTTTAGAAAATAACCCATCGTTTTGCTAGATAAGACCCTTCTTTCCTCAACTGGGATAGTTTAGAGCTCTTTGAAGCTGCATTTAGGAAGTTCAAACTCGGGGGCACCATAGATGTCCATTATATGGAGAGAAATCATGAAATGTTTTACTCAAAAAAACAATTTCTTTACGACTGAAGAAAGAAAGACATGAACATCTTGGAGGACAAGGGAGTGAGTACGTTATCTGTAAATTTTTGTTCTGAAAGTGAACTACTCCTTTAAGAGCCTGAGGGTGAAAACTTTTGAATTTGAAGACAAGTGTAAATTTTATTTATTTTGTCTTCTGGGAAACATGTAACTAGTATCTTCTGTAGCTTCTGAAGGGCAGTACTAAATGAAAAATAAGAAAAACGTACACATTTTCATTCTGTTCAAAAGTTTACACCCCTGGCTCTTAATGCATTGTGTCTCTTTCTGAAACATCAGTGAGCATTTGAACCTTCTGTAATAGTTGCATATGAGTCCCTCAGTTGTCCTCAGTGTGAAAAGATGGATCGTTGCAAAGGGTTCAAATTAGGCTTGCCACAATAGACGGTGTTGACGGTGTTACCGGTTTTAAGACGCAACACCGGTGACATCACTTTTCCACCGTGACACCGTCCCCACATTTTTTTTTAAGTATTCGTTTTTTCTAATTGTTTATTTGAATTAAATGGAAAATATAATTCTAAATAATTTACTTAAGACGAGAGAATGCACTATAATTAAAAACAGAAAGAGAATGGCGGACTATTTAGTGTCAAAACTAATTAATTAAATTAATATTCTGAAATGCATCAAGTGTTTTATGTCTATAGATTTTATTTAATGCAAGTCGTGTTGATTTGAGAAGGCTAAATTTATCAAACATGCTCAACTCATTGCCGCTGACCGCTTGGTCTTTAGGTCATTACTTTAAAAAAAAAAAACCTTGAATTTAACAAATATAAAATGTTCCAAACATATTTGTAAATTAACATAAAAAGGAAACAAAACGAAATCTAGCCACTTTGCCATTAAAATTCAAAACTGAACTAATTTATCGGACAAGGACGGGGTTTATGTCTGAGAGTCTCAGGCTGGGCTCGTTTAGGACTCTATTCGTTCCCTTGTTTCAATTAAATAAGATCTGAGCGGTACCTCTCGGTTGGTATCGTATTCGGTTTAGTTTTTCATGCTTAAAAATTACTATAGCGGCAGCTTTTATAGCAAAAGATAAACCGTCGTTTTCTGTGGTGGAAAACCCCGGGTTTCGCCACCTGTTAAATACACTGGAGCCGCGATATAAGCTTCCCTCACGCAGACACTTTTCAGAAAAGAATATGCCGGAACTCTAGAACGAAACCAAAGCCCAAGTATTTACTTTTGAGTATTTGTTCTAAATGTTGCTGTTGTCTTCTGTGCCCAGACTTTAGTTTTGTTTGATAAATGCAAGAAGTGTTTTCTTTGAGAAGGTAAGATTAAAGTTTCAGTTCATATATCTGACTGTTTGTATTTATTAACACAATTGTATATATTTGTAGACCTAAAAAATTTTTAAAAAGGAGTATGCAGCGCATCGAGATATTGTATTGAACCGAATCGATGACATGATAACCGTAATCGAACTGAACTGTAAGACCATTGTAGGTTCACACCCCTAGTCAAAACGCAATGCAAAAGCGCCTGTTTGACAACATTTTGGGTTCAAAGTTTTTTTTTTTTTTTTTGTAATTTCGTTGTCATCCATTCAAACAATTCACGCCGAATTGCCAATTCCCGCAAAACTGAAAGTGAAAGTATAATACGCACGCATTTATAAGCTATTTAAATGCAGAAAAAAAGAGGAAAAGAGGAAACCCCCACCCTCACGGTGATACCGGTATTACCGGTGTTGTCACATGTCGATTAACCGGTGGGGAAATTTCCTCATCGTCACAACCCTAGTTCAAATACACAAAAACGCTGAAAAACCAAGGAATTTGTAGCACCTGAAGGATGTTCCTGAATAACAGTGGACAGTTCCGGACAAACAAGGGACTCATTAACAACTATCACTAGACAAAAAAAAAAAAAAAAAACAGCTGTGGATCATTCAGGTAACAACACAGTATTAAAAATCAAGTCTATGTACTTTCAAATCAAACTATTATTATATCTTGTGGACTATATGTAAACATCTTTTATGTGAAATATCTTATTCAGGTGAGTACTAAATAAAAAACAACATGCATTTTGTATGATCCCTCTTATTCTGCAAGGTATACGTAAACTTTTGACCTCAACTGTAAATTAGACCATCAAATTTTCTTCTGACCTGCAAAACAGTTGGTTTGATGCTTGCAACTGATAAGATGTCATCGATCTGCCTGCTATTGAAGTTTGAGAGCCCGATGGCCCTAACAAGGCCCTTTCCCACAAGTTTTTCCATAGCAGCCCACGTCAGCTTGTAGTCTATGTTGTCATACAGCAAGGTTCCATCCTCCTTTCTAGGAAAAGAGGTATCACCTCGTCTGGACAAAAATAAGAAGATAAAACACTTAACTAGTATCAGAAAAAAGTTACTGTGGAAAGTGTGTGCGTGTATATTTATTCTAAGAAGCTTACTGGAAGGCATATGGCCAATGAATGAGGTAGAGGTCCAGGTATTCCAGCTTCAGGTCTTTCAATGTCTTTAACAGAGATGGTTCCACATCATCTGGGTGGTGTTTTGTGTTCCACAGTTTGGAGGTCACAAATACATCCTCTCGCCTTATGCCCTGAAAGAAGACAATAGTTGTAAAGCACACATGGTTCCTTTATATTTAAGTGTGTGGGTATGTATTTCATGTTTGTAATCTACTTGATCAACCTACTTTTTCAGGTCCCATTAGTTCCTGAAATGCTTCACCGATCTCTGGCTCATTCCCGTAAATGGGAGCACAGTCAATGTGCCGATAGCCAGATTGCAATGCCCAAATAACTGCTTGTTTTACCTGTAGTCGATAACATATTTAAACAAAATTAAAGATTCAGATTTAAATTCTGTCATAATTACAATTGGGATGATGTACAGAAAACATACCTGTCCTGGATCACTCTTCCAAGTCCCAAGTCCCACAAGGGGCATCTTTCGACCAGTGCTGAGCACAGCAAAGTCATTCATACTCATCCTGTGTGCCTTCAGAGAAACAAAAGAACATAACAGTGTTCCTACACTGAATAGACTTTAGGATAATAAATCTATGATTTAATCCCTGTACTAGACCCTAAACCCTAAACACTCACAGAAAGGATGCAGTGAATGCAAACTGGTCAGTTCTCAATTTTAGGAGCAGAATGAAAGGAAGTGTAATCTGCTGACTTGTCAGCTGACTTCCACAGACCTTCTAGCAGGATGTAAATGTTGAAATAAAAACACCCTTGAGCATTGCACTGCAATTTTGGGACAGCATAACTTTTGAGTTAGATATTTATAATGAAATTGATGGAATTTAAATCATGTCGTAATCACGTCAATTCAACTTCTATGCAATGTGTTGGCACACCCCCAGCCATTATTTTAGTTATTAGCATTATTAGTCTGCTCTAAATTGTCTAGTGAGTGCCGTAAATCACTCATACAGTTGGATAACGTACCATTCGACAGTAAAACTTGTGAGAACGAATGGCAAGCCGCAGAGCTCGTTGAATATGCTGCATTTCTCCCTGTAAAATCAGGTCAACTAGTGTCCCAACATGTAATGTCTTTCCTAGGTTAGAAATAGTTTTATATTATTTGTCCCGATACTTACAGTGTATGAATAGGTCAAGGAGTTTCTTTACTATATAACTATGCAGGTTGAATAAAAATTATTTGAATATTTTCTCGTAACGTTGACGTATTTACTTCCTGGTTGCTGTCCTCTAAAAACACCCGTCAAAATAAAAGTCTCAAATCAATTACATTAATATTACAACAATCTCGAGAGGCGGTATTAACATTAAGTGACATGGCATCTGACGCACGGAAACCACTGGCACATGCCACTGCTCAGTGGCACATCGAGTGACACTTCCGGTTTTCAGTGACATCTGTCACCGCAGAGTGGCATGTGTCAGTGACACTTGTGACATGCCGATGGATTATGTCAGTGTCACTGTCACTCGAGTGACACTTCCGTTTTTTAGTGACATGTGTCACCGCAGAGTGGCATGTGCCAGTGACACTTGTGACATGTGCCAAACTGCCGATGCATTATGTCAGTGTCACTGTCACGGAACATGTCACTGCTGTGGCACACTGGCACCTCGAGTGAGACTGTCGCTGTCAGCTGGAGTTTAACGTAGACCGTGTAGCACACGTACTTAACGGCCGAACTTATATTTATGACATTTCTTTCAAACATAGGGTTAATTACATTAATTATTCCGTACAACACCCGTTACGCTTTTTCATGTTTTCAATATTTGTGTTGTGTATTTACATATGTACTTACGTTTATTTTACGTTTTGTTTTATATAGCCAACTTTTTTTTCTTTTTACAATCTATTTAAATACATATTCTAAATAAATTTTTTTGACAGTGTTTCACATTTCTCCCTTCTTTGCATAGAATGTACAGTTCCGCTGTGTCATTTGGAATTATAAAAGACAGATAGGGGACCATAATTGTAATGTTAATTTTGTACCAACCTGCAGAAGGTATGTGCTATCACTAATTGACACTTACCAGGCACTTATCAGGCATTTCAGATAATTGTAAATTAGCATGAAAATTTCACAAACCATTATAAAGTGACACCTACCATTCAGAAAGGCTTTATGGCCAACCATTCAGAAGTGTACTGGAACTTGACATTTGCTCTTCACAATGCAGTAATGTGGGTCTATTAAACTTGATCTCTAGTATAATGTGGCTACAGAAAGTCAAATAATTTAACAAAACATTCAGGCATCTCCACAACAAATTAATTTTCACATTGTTAGTAAATAATTTAATTTCTTTTTGCATAATTCTATAAATTATTCTTTTTAAATATTAAAGCCATGTTTGGGAACCTCTTATGACATTATTAAATGCTATCTATATTTTAGTTGAATTTGTAGTTGTTATTGTAAACTAATCCCCAATGTCAGTCAATGGTAGCATATAAAATGTACTGTTTATACCTTTTTCAGCAAGCCCAGACAGAAAAGACATTCAACAAGTGTGTTAGTTAAAGCAATAGCAATTTTCTTTAATAGGTAGCTGGTTTTGCAAAGCTCAATTCAGTGAAACTTAACCATGCCAGAGGCCATTAAAACTTCAACCACATAGCGGCAAATATTTTCCAGTCTTTGTAAAACAAGTATAGTCACCTTTAAAAAAAGAAAAGAAAAGATGTTACCACCAAACATTCAATAACAACAATCAGCATTAAATTACAATTACCACCAACCTCTGGAAGCATGACATCAAAGATGTAGTTTAGGTCTTCAAAATCTTCATCTGCATCCACTGCTCTCTTTATTTTGTCAGCAAGTTTGATTAACTATTATTAAACATGAGAATATTAAATCATTTAGGATAAGGAACAGTTCTGGTGGTAATATAACTCAAAATATACAGCAAGTAAAATGTGAAACTTTCGCTTCTTACATCACTTTGACTGAAATGGCACTGTTGTGGCTTTAAGTGCTGCTTGAATTTAATCAATGTCTCAGGATGTTTCCACATGTAAAATCGGCAGGATTTGAGAGCCTCACTGTGAAAAGCTTTATGTAAAGCCTGTGGGAACAGAAGTCTGTTAAAAATGTTTTTGAACATTTAAGATTTTTTTTTTAAATACTTCTCTTCTGCTCACCAAGCCTGCATTTATTTAATCCAAAGTACAGCAAAAACAGTTATATTGTAAAATATATATACTATTTAAAATAACTGCTTTCTATT
This sequence comes from Garra rufa, assembly GCF_049309525.1. Classification (NCBI taxonomy): domain Eukaryota; kingdom Metazoa; phylum Chordata; class Actinopteri; order Cypriniformes; family Cyprinidae; genus Garra; species Garra rufa. The sequence goes on from NC_133372.1 coordinate 28,860,900, forward strand.
TGAATTTATTTTAAAATGTAATTTATGTGATCAAAGTTACATTTTCAGCATCATTACTCCAGTCACATGATCCTTAAGAAATCATTCTAATGTGCTGATTTGCTGCTCAAAAACATTTATTATTATTATCATCAATATTTAAAACAGTTGAGTAAATTTTTTCAGAATTATTTGAATAGAAAGATCAGAAGATCAGAATTTATCTGAAATAAAAAAGCTTTTGTAACATTATACACTACACCAAAATCACAGAAACTTTATTTAGCAAGAATGTTTTAAATTGATGAAAAGTGATGATAAAGACATTTATAATGTTACAAATGATTTCTATTTTAGAACTTTCTATTCATCAAAGAAACCTGAAAAAAAGTCTACTCTGCTGTTTTCAACATAATAATAATAATAACAATATTAAATGTTTTTTAGTAGAAAATCATAATATTAGAATGATTTCTGAAGGATCATGTGACTAGAGTAATGATGCTAAAAATTCAGCTTTGAAATCACAGGAATAAAATACATTATTTAAATATATTCAAATAGAAAACAGTTATTTTAAATAGTACAAATATTTCAAAATGTAGTTGTTTTTGCTGCACTTTGGATCAAATAAATGCAGGCTTGATAAACAGAAGAGAATTCTTAAAAAAAACACACACATTAAAAATATAACATGTTTGTGTGTGTGCGTTCAAAAATGTTTATGATTTGATACTCACTTGTATGTCCTCATCTGAGATTATGTTCTCAATTCCAAGTCTCAAAGCCTTTTGAGTGCTACAAACAAACAATTATGTAAATTTGATCAACATCAGGTTATGACATGGCAAAGAACAAAAAAACACGGTATAGAACAAAGACTACAGAATACCCAAGACGTGTCACTCCTAAAGTTTTGAATGGGGAAAAATGCAAAGCTCAGTATGGCCAATCTGAATAAAAGAGCCAATCGCTAATCATCATCGCATCACTGAAGCTGCTATTAGAATTCTCTGTTGCTGTAGAAACAGTCAACAATCTGAGATGCACACTTAGCATGTGCACTGGCTGATCTAGCCTGAAAAACAAGCTTTTTAATGGTATTTGAGCAAAAGAAACCACATTTATGAGACTATTTAACCCTCATGTGGTGTTCAAAATCCTATTACACCTATGGTGTTCCCGGTCAAAATGACAGGCCTAAAAAAAATTGCTTAAATCACTCATTTAACCACATCTTCAACATTAACTTTTTAATGGCCGGTCATTTTTGAGCAGGAACACCACAAGTGTGACACTGTGCCATTTTATACAAAATAAAATCATTTCAGTTAAACATTAAAGTAGACTAGTGTGATCAACAGTGCAATTTATTTTCATATTTTTCTCAATATTGCCAAAATTATTAACAAATAATGCTTTTTTTCACTCAAAAACTGAGGTGCATAAGCTCGGATAAATGACTCCTACAATTAAACTGTTTGAAAATTTAATACAAAACCAGTCCTAATTGAAAGATAAACAAGTTGATAAAAAGATTGAATCCAATTTTTGGGGATAAAATAGCATAACGAGGGATTTATAAGCTATTTTGTGTAGGTCTGTCATTTTTGACCGGGAACACCATAGGTGTAACAAGGTGAAAAAAAACACACAAAAAAAGTAAAATAAATAAAATAAAAATAATAAATGTGGACAAGTTGTTATAGTCTCTGTGAACAAAGTCACTAAGTTTCAGTTCAATGCGATAACATTAACTAGTATTTTCAGGAAAAAGAAAAACTTCTCTAGTCAAAAATGACATGAACACCAATGACTGGCTCTAAAGGGACTTTGGTATAGAATAGTTGCTAATCATCTTAAGAGAAAAGGACAATGAGCCAGGGGCACCACAAAAGGTTTTTTCCAGCATGGTATTTAGGTGAAAATAAAAATAAAATGTAATCCTGGGATAAACCATGATCCAACTCCATGTTTTTTAATAATGGAACAATCTTTTTT